>NC_056726.1:886730318-886825318 GCF_019279795.1 Protopterus annectens | reverse complement strand
GAGAAATGAGTTTGTAAGCAGTTAACAGTTGAATGTAAGGAAGAAAGTGGGGGACTTCAGACAGTTAAAGGAGAGGAGTGTATCACACTGGTGGGAGGAGGATTTGGTCCCAGTAGCAAACATAGAGATTTTATTGTAGCAGGATAATAGTTTTGACTTTAGGGAGGATTGAAGGTTGGTGAAGAGAGGGGCTCCATACAAAAGAGAGGGGATGAGGTAGGAAATAGACAGTATATGTTTGGAAGAATGAGTGAGGTAATGGCTGTGATGATAAAACATGCAGAGCTTTTGCTGTGTTTTCTTAATATTAGATTGTATATGAATGTCAAACTTTAAATGTTTTTCAATGATAACAACTATAAGTTTTGTATGGGAGAGTATTTCAATGGTAATCTTATTCTGACTGACAATGGTGAAGGAATTTCTATCGATAGAGGTGTTTTTAGAGGTGTTTTTAGATGGGGTAAAGATCATAATTTTGGTTTTGGATGCATTGAGCGCAAGGTGATTTTTCAGCATCCAAGACTCAGTTCAAGAGAAGGCATCTTGTGTTAGTTGCTTGAGTTTGGGGAGAGATTGAGCATAGCAAATTATAGTGGAATTGTCCGCGTATTGGACAAGTTTGGTATTAGGAATGCACTGATAAAAATTATTAAAAGGTTCATAGGTTGGTACTAGACTATCGGCCCTAGGGCCTATACAAGCCTAGCCATAACTATTTCTTCCCACAATATTTACTTCCCTGGACCCCTGTCAAGCAGAGCGACTGACGTGATCCCTGGAGTGAATTTCCCATCTCTCATCCAATTGTCAAGGTTCCTTTTGAAGAGGGCCAAAGAGGCGCTCTGCTTGACATGTATGGGCAGTCTATTCCAGAGTCTGGGGAGTCTCCGGCTCAGGAGCCTATCCCTCCAGCATGTTTTGTTCATTGTGATGACGAGGTTTAGATCCCTGGAGCGTGTGGCTCTGAGGGATTGGTATTTCTTTAAGTGTAGCATGTCCAACAGCTCTGGGTTTAACATGGCCTTGTATGTTAAGCAGAGATCACCTTTGAGTAGACGACATGCGACAAAGTATAGCTGGAGTTCTTTTAGACGGAAAGCATAGGGCATCTGTTTTAGGCCTGTGATTCTTTTAGTGAGGTATTTCTGTGGCTTTTCCAGTTGTTGCAGATGTCTTCAGAGATGCATACCAAATGGATCATTGTATTCTATAATGGGTTTAATGAGGAATGAGTACAGTGGGACAATGACCTCCATTTTTGTGGATGGAAATGAGGTGTGTCACATAGAATGATTTCCTGACTGTTGTGGCAATGTGGTTATCGAAGGTGAGACAACTGTCCACCTGTGTCCCTAATTCTGTTATCACAAAGAATGAAGATGTTAAAAAGTAAGGGACTCAGTATTGAGCCTTGTGGAACTCCTGTTGGAGTGTGAAGGAAGGAAGAGGTACTATGTTTCCACTTGACGGCTTGCTGTCTATTAGAAAGGTAAATGGAAAACTAGTTAATAGAGGAGGGGGGGAGAGATTGAGAAGAGAGAGTTTGGACAAGAGAAGGTTGTGGGAAACAGTATCAAAGGCCTTTGATAAGTCTAGGAGAAGGGTAGATACAATGTTGCCAGAGTCTCGGGCATGGCTGACGATGTCAACGAAGGAGAGAAAGGCAGTGGTAGTACTATGTCCAGGTCTAAATCCATGTTGAGTTGGAGAAGGAAGTTGATTGTATAGGAGATAGGGAAAGAGTTGCAAGTGTATGCATTTTTCAAGGACTTTTGAGATAAGGGACAGGATGGCTATAGGACAGAAGTTGGAAATTTCAGTATTGTTGCCTCCTTTGTGGAGGGGAATGATGAACGCTTTCTTCCAGAGGAGGGGACATAGGATTCTTGGATTGGATGGTTGATAAGTATGGTGATGGGAAGGACTATGCCGTCGGCAGCTAGCTTGAGAAAGTTAGATGGAAAGTTGTTTGAGGCATGAGAGCATGGTTTTAGTTTTAGCAGAAGTTTTTTTATGGTGTGCAGAGAGACGGGTTATATGGTAAAGGGGGGGAGATGAGTAGAGTTGATGTCAGTGAGACTAGAGTTGATGGGATGGGATGAGGGTGGAGTAGAAGTGTTACTGGAGAATGATGTGGTGAGCTTGGTTATTGAATCATTAAAGAAAGTTTTAAAAATATAAAATATATATATATATATATATATATATATATATATATATATATATATAGATATATATATATATATATGTGTGTGTGTGTGTGTGTGTGTGTGTGTGTGTGTGTGTATATATATATATATATATATATATATATATATATATATATATATATATGTGGATTCACTTCATAACACTGAAAGCTCAAAACACTGAAACTCAAAACACTGAAATTTCAAAATCTTGAAAACTCAAAACATTGAAACTCAAAACACTGAAAACACATATTGTACATATACTGTGTTTAAACAACATAAATCATAGCACTTTCCACCAAGTGTAAGCAGGGTGGCAAGCACCCCTGCACCACCCATGTGGGGGGGGCTTAACCCCCCACACCCCATCCTACTTATATATATCAGCTCCAAGATTACACTTAAGTGCAATCTTGGAGTTGATATATTTAAGTAGCAGGGGGTGTGCAGACCCCCACATGGGGGGAGCAGGGGGGCATGTTCCCCTGCTTACACTTGGAAAGTGCTATGATTTATATTGTTTAAACTCAGTATATGTATGATATGTGGTTTCAGTGTTTTGAGTTTCAGTGTTTTGGTCTTCTATATTATGAAGTTTTCTCATTTTCAGTGTTTTGAGTTTTCAGTATTGTGAAGTGATTCCATTATATATATATATATATATGTATATATATATATATATATATATATATATATATATATATAAATATATATAAATATATATGTTTGTGTGTGTGTAAGCTTTAACTGTATAGCTCTAAAATATCCCTTCAAATGAGGTAATCCTAAACCACCTTGTTCTGTTTGGAAAGATCAGCTTATCCCACTTAACTCATGCTGTCTTCCCCTCCCAGATAAATTAGTTCAACTCTTTATTAAGTATTGTCTACAACTTCTCCTCTGGTTGTTAAAAATATGCCTAACCCATATGTAAAACTAAAGGACCTAAAAACATTTTCACTGCTTGTGTCTTACTATCCATATCCATAAATAAAACCTTCCAGTTTCTTAGTTTTTGTATTATCTTTTGTTTAGTCTCTTCCCACATATCCTTAACTACCGTAACAGAAGCATTTTCAATCCATAGTCCTATAGACTTCATCTTATCATGTCCCCATAAATATGGGCATTGCTGAACCAATTCATATGTGGGTGCGTAATAAACTAAAAAGGCCAAGAAATCTCAGCTTTATCTTCCAGCTAATCCCTCTCTCTTGGGCATCAATTCCAAGGCTAATGTGGGCCCGGAGGTCCTTTTAGAGTCGGTGGATATCCCTTTGGCAGGTATCACAGGAGAAGCTTTGAAGGAATCTGCCAGCACTTCCAAGAGGGAAGTGTAGGGGTCTAATTCGGGTGAAAAGGAGGAACCGCAACTCGTTAATTACAAGGGTCCTCAGGACATCACTCAAATCACTGTGCCTGAGGATGTGCTTACTGACATAGTCGAATGTAGGCCGATGTCAGGTCCATCCACATTACATCATATGGAAATTCCCAGAAAGAAAAAAGTGAAGACTAAACATGTGGCTCCTGCTTCGCCAGAACACCTCCCTGACTGGCATGCTGTTTCCCAAATCCTCTTCAGTGCCTTCATGACCCTGCGCCAGTCCTCACCTTCCTCTATCCCTTTGCCGTCCTTCTCTCCCTCCACTGCATTCAAAAGGACAGCTGCAGATTCCTCCTCGGATGAGGGGGAATCCTCTGATGATTCATTGGCCTGTTCCACCCAGATAGCTTCACCCCTAGGGTATGCTTCCCCAAAAGAGAAATCTAATGGTTCTGATTCCCCTTGGGAGGATATTTCCTTTGGAGAAACTATCCAAAAATTAAATAATTTTTCAAATGGGACTGTGGCCAAGTCTCAGATATTCAAAAACAGTTATTATGACCTCTTGCAGATGGATTTTGCATCACCATCTGCTATTCCGCCAGTCCTGCCTGCATTCCTGGATGCATTTACTGGTGCTTCCAATTGTCCAGATTCACAACCCCCTGCTCCCAAGTGCCCAGACAGGTTCTATAAGGTACCTGAGTATGCTAAGTTCCTGTTTAAAGCTCTGTCTGCAGACCCAGCTACCATCTCTATCTTAGCTGACAAGGCCTTCAGGTTATTGCCCTCTACTTTCTTACTGCCCACTGATAGAGAGCAAGGTTATGGAGCGACTGGAGAAGAAGGTTTACACCTCTGCTACCCTGGCCTTCAGGGCCATTAATTACCAGACTCACATGGCCAAATACTCTCTGGGTCTCCTTGCTGATGCAGGGAATCTCCTTTCTGAGCTTCCAGATTCTCGTACCAAGGCAAAACTGGCTGTGATTCTTAACTCCTCTGCCCAGGTTATGAGGCATTCCATGAAGTGCATATATGATGCTGCAGATGCCTCTGCTAGGGCAGCAGCCTCTGGGCCAGTTTTAAGGAGATAGTCCTGGTTCAGGTTACAACCCCTGCCTTATGACTGGGGTTCGTGGCATCTACTATCCCCATGCTCCTCTGGGCCAAACTGCACATGAAGAAAATGTAATGGTTTCTAAAGACTCTTTGGATGCAACACTCCCACCCCCTGGATTTCATGATTCCACTCCTACCATACATAAAAGAGGAGTTGGATTGATGAATACCGGGTAACGAAAAATCCTGGTCTCCCCTACAGCCCCCCCTTCCCTAGAGTTATTTATGGATGCTTCAGACACAGGCTGGAGCGCAGCTGTACATTCCCGGAGGGTCAGGGATGTGTGGTTTCCCAAATGCAAAGGAACATATCAACATAACAGCGCAGTGGTGCAGCTGTAGCATTGTCGCCTCACAGCAAGAGGTTATGTGGTTCAATTCTCAGCTGGAGTGCCTTTTGTGCAGAGTCTGCATATCCTCCCTGTGTTTGTGTGGGTTTTCTCCAGGTGCTACAGTTTCCTCCCACTTTACAAACACATGTATCTGTTTCTCCCCAGGCCTCCCCTAAAATTTACTTTGTTCCAAGTTGGACTTTCCCAGCAAACAAATGTTAAATAAATAAAAAATAAATATGCATAAAAGAAATGAGAGCCCTGATTTTTGCCTTGAAAATCTTCAAACCCAAACTTATTCCAGGGGTGCTGAGGAAGATTACAGACAACACCACTGTTATGTGGCACGTCAACAAGCAGGAGGGAACGAAGTCTTACCTCCTTTGCAGACTGGCCCTCTATGCCTGGGAGTTAACCCTTCAAAGTCAAGTCTCCGTTCAGGCAGTTTACCTCCCCTTGGCTCACAGTGTGGTGGCAGACACATTAAGCAGGTCCATGACCTAATCCCACAAATGGATGTTACACAAGGATGTGTTTCTGGACCTGATCCATCATTGAGGTACACCTCAGGTAGATCTCTTTGCCTCCCCCATGAACAGACAACTTCCAAAATTTTGCACCAGGGTTCCACACCCCCTGGCATGGAAGGTGGGAGCTCTATCATTTTCTTCGAAGGGGATGTTTCTGTATGCATCCCCCCATTACCTCTCCTACAAAAGGTCCTACTGAAAATTCAGCAGGATCAACCAAAAATCTTACTGGTGACTCCATTTTGGCCAAAGCAGCACTGGTTCCCCCTTCTTCTGCACTTAGCCAGGGGAAATCATCACAAGTTACCCCATAGGATGGATCATACACAGGACAAGGGAAGTCTCTCACACCTCCAGCTATCAACCCTGAACCTGTCTCTGTGGGTGATAGGATTTTGATTCCCTTTAGGCTTCCCTTTAGGCACCTATTTTCAGAGGATGTGCTTCTAGATGTTCTTCGTGTTTCACTGTTGCAGTCATTACATTTGGGTTATCTGCTTGCAGTAGCCCTCAGTCAGCCTGATTAACAAAGTCTTGGGTCCTGCGTCGGTTGCTGTCTCTTCTTCCATAACGTCAGGTCTTCAGGGGTATAAAACATGCAGCCGACACCATTACATCAGTCTTTCTTGCCATGTGGTACCCGAAGCAGAAGCAGTTCGCAAGTGCCGGTCGGCTGACTCCTGAAATTTTCGTTTTCGAGTTTCAGAACCAAAGTCTTCAACTAAAAGCTAAGTATCCCATTGGGGAAACTTTTTCTTGCTCTTAACCGATGTCAGTAAAAGTAAATAATTGCATTACTTGTGGAAAGCAAATACCTCATAAAGATTTTCATTCGTACTGTATTTCTTTCCTAGGCCCTGACAATGACGTACCTCGCTGTCGATTTTGTGCCTTATTTAAACCACGAACTATCCGTTGTCAGTATATTTTCACTTCTAAATATTTTGGTGCTTGGTTCAATTATCCTGATATGTCTTCGGTAAACCATCTGACTACCGACATTCTGAAAAAACGCAAAGATAAAGACAGAGACAGGCCGCCTATGTCCAAAGCTGCCGTTGACGCTTCTCCTAAGCCAGTCGCCAGTCCGCCGGTACTCAGTGAGGCGCTTTCGCAGCCCCTGATACCCGCTACTTCAGATTCGCAGGCCTCTACTGAGACCCATTCGGAGTCTGGTATGCCGTGAGATGCTTCAACTGTGGAACCTGTGGATGTCTCTACCTTGGATGGGTCCGGAGCCGCTCTGCAGACACTGGCTTCTAAGGGTGTATTCAGGCCTACTGACTTGCGTATTAAACTGACGCCATCTTCTTCTTCAAGGCCTAAATCTCGCACCATGCCTAGAAAACTGACGCCCAGATCACATGGTCAGGCCTCTATGCCTAAAAAACAAATGATAAGAATGGCTGAAGACCTTATTACTTTAATTAGGGGAAGCCAAACTTCCCCCTCTAAGAGACCTAGGACTGAGTTTGCTTATGATACTTCTGACCAGGTTCTGAATTTTCTGTTTCTTCTGATGACCAGGATTTACCCTTATCTACCTGTGAAGATTCTGATGCTGAGGACTCTATTCCCTCTGCTTCTCCCCCAAAGGATTTCTCTTTTGTTGAAACCTTGCATACTCTCAGGAAGCATTTTTGTTGGGAAAGTCAGGGTTTCTCTGATTCTAAAAAGAGGCTTAGGGATTTCTTACTCCTGCCCCAACACAGGCCTTTAGCCATACCTCCTGTACTAGACATTGTTGATGTTTTTTCGGAATCTAGCTTGGCCCCTGACTCTTTACCTTCTGCTCCCAGAAAACCTGATAGATATTACAGGGTTCCTGACTCTCACAAGCTCCTTTTTAAAAATCCTACTGCGGATCCTGAGACCATTTCACAGGGACCCAAGAGCATTAAAGCTATTACTGCCAAAAATCCTACCCCCTCTGATAGAGACTCCAGGGTGCTGGATAGATGAGGTAAGAAGGTATACACTTCTGCAACTTTGGTCATTAGGGCCTTAAACTGCCAGTTTCATATGTTAAAGTATCAGCAACATATTATTGGATTGCTTAAACAGAAAATTATGTTGATTCTTGATTGTGCTGAAAATAAGGATTTACAGGATTTACTGCACTCAGCTGAACAGGTTGGAAAACATACTTTGCAACGTGGTTTTGATTCACTAGAGGCATCTTGCAGGGCTGCTGTAACTGGGTCTGTACTTAGAAGGCAAGCTTGGCTTAAGGAGCAATCCTTGCCAGATCATGTTAAAGCGAAATTACTGGATGCGCCCTTAAACCAGGACCGCCTGTTTGGCAACAAGGCAGAAGAAGTTTTTAAAAATATGGAGAAAAAGCTAAATCCATGCAAACTGTTAAAGATTTTGTTACAAGTACATCCTCCAAGGTTTAGTACGTTTTGGCCTTCCAAGAACTGGTCCTTTCCTGCCTCTTCCAGACCTTCTCAGTCCAAACCCAGATCCAGCAGTGCTCCCAGGCTTCAGTCCCAGGGTACATACAGGAATAAGCAGTGGGGAGCCTCCACTTACAAATCTGGGAGTAATAAAACTCCCCCTATGGTAAACTGTCTCAATGACTTCTTTGTAAAACTTTCAAGCACTTCTCAACTGACTGCCCCTTTGGGGGGGAAATATTTCTCTTCATGCCAAGAACTGGAACTCATCACCCAGGACAAATGGGTTTTAAATATTGTGTCCCAGGGATACAGATTTCAATTCCACAAGTTACCAACACTAAGTGGGTGGCCAGATCTACCCCCAAATCAAAGGGCAGAGGCCCAAAAGCAAGAACTTTCTCTCTTAAGCATGGGGGCTATTCAATTGGTACCAGAAGAGGAAAAGGGACAAGGTTTCTACTCAAGACTTTTTCTGGTATCCAGAAAAGACAATTCATGGCATCCTATCCTGGATCTGTCTACTCTAAACACCTTTTTGGTGATTCCAAAATTCAAGATGCTGACTCTTCACCAGTTGCTCTCTGTTCTAGGCAAAAACGCCTGGTTGGCAACACTAGATTTAAAGGAAGCATACCTGCACATCCTAATCAGGGAATCTTGCAGAAGATACCTACGCTTCAAAGCAGGCTACATGCACTATCAGTTATCTGCACTACCCTTTGGCTTATCTACTGCGCCCAGGGTATTCACAAAGTGCCTAGCTCCAGTCATTGCATTTTGCAGGCAAAGAAATATTCAAATATACCCATACCTGGATGATTGTCTAATTCAGGCAGAAAGCCAGGACATAATTTTGAATCATCTGACCTTTGTACAAAGGGTACTAACTTGTCTAGGTACACCATATACGAAAAGAAATCTCAACTGTTACCCTGTCAACAAATTATACTCCTGGGAGCAAGCTTGAATACATCTTCCCAGATGGCTTTCCTCACGCCGGAGAAACAAATTCATTTGACAACCTACTTCAAACAAGTGGCCACAAAAACCCTGCTGTCAGCAAGGTACATACTCCAAGCCTTGGGGTCCATGGCCTCCTGCATTCTTCTAATTCCATATGCAAGACTGCATATGAGGAAACTACAATGGTATCTAAAAAGCCTATGGTGTCAACATTCTCAGGATCTAGAAGCAATGATTCCTATCATACCTTGCCTACGCCTAGAGTTCCTTTGGTGGGCAGAGGCCTGCCACCAAAACAAGGGACTACCATTCACACTACCCCCTGCCGCCCAAACCCTAACAACAGACACATCAGGCTATGCATGGGGGGCTCACCTGGCAGGGAAGTGCATTCAGGTCAAATGGAACCCAAGTCAAATGCACCTGCATATCAATCAGAAAGAACTGTTGGCTGTACAGAATGTTCTGACAGCCTTCAAGCACCACATTCTTCCAGAACAATTAATGGTAAAGACAAACACTACTGTTATGTAGTACATAAACAAGCAGGGAAGTACCCATTCTTACCCCCTCTGCAGACTAGCCGTGGCATTGTGGAACACAGCCTTGAGCTACCAAGTGCATCTACAAGCTCAATTCCTGCCAGGAAAACTACATACACTAGCAGGTGGACTAAGCAGAAACCTCATGGACCCACACGAGTGGAAACTGGAACCAAGGATTTTCAACATGCAAATGGGGGAGCCCAGATATAGACCTGTTTGCCTCCCGCCAGAACTATCAATTGGACACATTTTGCACAAGGACTTCCCACAAACAAGCATGGGGAAAGTGAATGCTCTGTCCTTCAGCTGGAAAAACCTATCCATATCAGTTTATGCCTTTCCTCCTCTGCCTCTGCTCTACAAAGTACTACTAAAGATCAAACAAGACAAACCAAGGACAATTTTGATTGCACCAGACTGGCCACGCCAACACTGGTACCCCCTCTTGTACAGTGTGTCACTGTTGGCCCCATGGCACCTGCCTCAGACTCCTACCTGTTGTCTCAGCAGGAGAACTAGATTCTGCACTCTCAGCTTCAAACTCTGAACCTAGCAGCCCGGCTAATTACCTAATCTCTCCTTTACCATCCCTCAGTAAACAAGTGATGAATATCATTTTTAGAGGCAAGGAGGCCTAGTACTAGAACATCTTATGCTGAAAAATGGAAAGGATTTTGTGCCTGGAACCAATTAAGGGACGAGCACAGCAACGTCCAATTTACCTCAGATTTTACAATACTTAACTGAGATGCTTCACAAGGGCCTGTTTTTTTCCTCCATCAAAATTCACACCTCAACCATTTCAGCTCATTACAACACAGAACCTCCCCTCTTCTCACATCCACTGCTCAAGCAGTTCCTCAGAGAGGCCAAAAGTTTAAGACCACCCAGGAGAGCTCCAACTCCAGCCTGGGACCTTAGCTTTGTATTGGAGAAACTCACTCTCCCTCCTTTCAAGCCAGCTGCTACTGCAGATTTAAAATTTCTTTCTTGGAAAACAGATTTCCTTTTAGCAATCACTTTAGCTAGAAGGGTATCTGAATTACAGGTCCTTATGGCAGTGAAACCTTTCATCATCTTTCATGCGGACAGGGTGTCCCTCAGAACCGATCCCTCCTTCATGCCCAAGGTTGTATCCAGTGTGGCTCTTAATCAGTCCATCCATTTGCCAAACTTCTTTTCTAATCCACAGAACAAAGGGGAATGGATACTGCACTCCTTAGATGTGCACAGACAACTTAGATTCTACTTGGACAGGACTAAACCTCAAAGGAAATCTGAACAACTGCTGGTGGCATTTTCTGTGGGGACAGAGGTGAAGGCTATTTCAAAGCAAACCATTTCTAAATAGATAGGCCATTGCATTCATTTCTGCTGTAAGCACCATGGAAAACCTATCCCACGGAGGATCAGACCCCACTCAACCAGGGCTGCATCTATCTCTACAGCCTTTCTCAGAGGTGTTCGTGCCAGGGACAGCCTAGAAGCTGCTACCTGGAGTTCTGTACATACTTTCACCAAGCATTACCATTTGCCAATTTTCTGTAAGTCCAGAGCTGGCTTTGCCAATACAGTCTTGCAGGGCCTTATAGCTGGTCCTAATGCTGTCTAAATTCCTCCTCCCATCCTTAGCTTTGGGAATCTTCCCAAATGTGGTGACTGCACCAGTGAAACACGAACATAGTACAGTTGTGTACACTTACCATAAATGTAGATGTTCGAGTGTATTCACTGTTGCAGTTCTGGTTACCCTCCCTCCATCACCCCGACTTCTTTTGGCTATACCTCTACTCTCCTTTACTACGCTTAAAAGCATTTTGGTGTGTTTGCTTTTTTGTTGGAGGTATAACCTTGTATTTTTATATATTTAATTGCTTCCCATTAGGGGGGCCCCTGACATCTGGGGCAAGAAAAACTGATGTAATGGCGTTGGCTGCATGTTTTATACCCCTGACGACCTGACGTCACGGAAGAAGAGACAGCAACTGATGCAGGACCCAAGACTTTGTTAATCAGGCCGACTGAGTTATATTGCAAGCAGATAGCCCAAATGTGATGACTGTAACAGTGAATACACTCGAACATCTACATTTATGGTAAGTGTAGACAACTGTACTTTCTGCAGGAGGCCAGAACACCCACTACTTGGAAATCCTATGTTTCCAAATGTAAAAGGTTTTCTATCTGGTGTTGCAAGAAGAATCTACAGCCACTGTTGGTGGATGTCCCAGTGGTTATGTCCTATCTGTGTGAACTGATGAAAGATGGCCTATCCTACTCTTCAGTGAAAGCTCACCTTTCAGCTGTCTCAGCTTGTCTGCCTTTGTCCCCCCTTTAGCCTCGAGGTTAGAGGTGAAACTTTTCCTTTAAGACATCCTTCATATTAGACCACCAAGGAAAGCAGTTCCTCCTCCTCGGGATCTCAACTTTGTGTTATAGAAGCTTACATTGGCACCTTTTGAGCCAGGAAACTCCTCTTCCCTGCAGCATCGCACATAAAAAATAGCTTTGTTCATGGCTATTACATCCGCTAGAAGGGTTTCTGAGCCGCATGCTTTGATGTCTAATTCCCCCTTCACAGATTTCCACAGGGATAGGGTTTCCTTGTGTACCAATGCTTCCTTTATGCCCAAGGTGGTCAATGAGTTATCCCTTAACCAGTCTGTCAGTCTTTCCACCTTTTTTCTTTCCCTTAATCAAAAAGTTAGAGAATCCTGTACTTTTTGGATGTGCACAGGCAACTCATGTAATACCTGGATAAAACCAAACCTATCCAAAAATCTGAATGGATGCTAGTGTCCTACCACCCAAGGGCCCTAGGTCAGCTGGTTTCCAAGCAAACTATTTCTTCTTGGATTTCTAAAGCTAACTCTTTCTGTTAGTCAGCCAATATTAAAAGCATTTCTTCTCCAGTGAGGGCACATTCCACTAGAGCAGTTTCTTCTTCTGAGGCCTTCTTTAAAGGCTTGGACACTTGCTCTGTCTTGCAGGCAGCTACCTGTTCCTCTGTTCATACCTTCACCAACATTATAAACTAGATTTCATCTCCAAATCCAGGGCTGCTTTTGCTAGTGCTGTTCTGCATGGCTTTGTAGGAAAAGCTTCTGCTACTTCTCCCTTTTCCTCCCCAGGTTTCCCAAGCATGAGCTTTGGCATTCTCTCGTATGTGATGAATACTGCTGCATATGAATAAAAGGACATAGAGTAGTCGTGTAAAATCTTACCATAACCATAGATGTCCTTCTCTTCTCTTCTATATGCTGCAGTATTGCTAACCCCCCTTCCCCCTCATGCTTGCCCTTCTTTCCTGATGACATACTTTTCACCTAGGTTCAGGCTGGTGCTTGGTGGTATTCAGTTCTGAGGTTGGTGCATGCTGACATCCACTTTATACCCGACGCCCATTTATGACCGACATATGAGAGAGGATATGCAGTGTTGCACATACCTAGCAGTAGCATGTACTCTCTTGCATACTGGCTGGGCATAAGAGTTAGCCAGAGGTGAACTTCCATATCTGATGAATACTGCAGCATATAGAAGAGAAGGACATCTATGGTTGTGATAAGATTTTACACAACTATTCTTTCTCTGTCCCTTGTTTTCTTTGCCAGTAGTTCTAAATGTAAAGCAAATAACAAAGAGGGCACCCTTGCCTGATTCCTCTTGTGAAACGCAACTTACCAAAGAGGAACCCTCTCATTTTAACTTTTTGCCTCCTAGCCTTCATATATTCTCCTAATTAACTGTGTCCTTTATCAGAAAATGCAAATGCTTCCATTGTCCTACTCATAAAATCCCATCTTACAATATTGAATGCTTTCTCTGCACCCATTAACAAAAGAGGTATTGTCTTATTACATTTTGCTTCCCTATGGATCATCATTCTGTTAATGTCGTCAGATGTTTGCCTGTCCTCCACAAAACAACACTTACCCATATATATCAATTTTGTCAACAGCTATACCATTGATTTAGCTAGTATAGTCATAAACTCTTTATAATCGTGGTTTAGAATTATCTTTGTTAGTAATATAGCCACCACACCTTTCTTCCAAGAAATTGGTGCTTCACCTTCTTTTAAAACATTGTTAAATAAAATCTTCCAGATCTTTATAACTTTCTTTCTTCCTAACTTCCAGATGTCCATAGGAATAGCATCTGTTCCTGGAGACTTCCTTGAAGAATGAATTTACATCACTCATCTCCTCCTATCTTAACTGCTAAATGTTGAGCCTCGTCTACCTCTAGCCTTGGCATACTTAAGTCTTCCTTAAGCCTTAAATATTTCCTTTTGTGTTTTTTCCTTGATTTCCACATTTCTCTGCATTATACAGATTTTCATGAAATTTCCTAAATATTTCTTTTACCTGTACAGGTAAAATATCTCTTTTACCTCTACAGGTAAAAACAAAAAAAAAAACATTTTAATGAAAAGGGAAGATAGCTACTAGTCTCAGCACTATGAGCTATTGCAGTAGTAGACACCTTCTTTGTTGTCTTCATTTTTACTTTTCACAACTCTACCTTAGCTGTAAAGGTACATCCTCAAACTGGTTCTAAGTGGCTGATTGTTTCTGATCGGCACGCTTTTCTAGTTGGGGGGGTGTATTTAATTTAATTACTTCTACAGCCTCTGTCCTGGGCCTGTACACCTCCCCCTACCACCTAACATCCGTTGGAAGGTTATAATAATTACCTGTAACCATGGGCGCCGTTTCTCTCTATCCAATCCACAGAGCGTCCAACTGGAGTAGTGTGCTCCCATGTAAGTGTTCTACTGCTGCGTGTACATTTGCAGATGCTAAACGCGTGTAAAATAACCACAGTTGGTTTCAAACTACATGTTCTTACTACTGCTACTTGTTTTTAAATGTTTTTATTACCTACTAGTAACTGTGTGCTAAGACGTTATTTTACTAGCTGCTTGTAACTGTGTTATTTTGTATTAGCTGCTAATAACTGTATGCTAAGACGTTATTTTTGCTCACATATAAACAGTCATGCTGAGTTGTGCTCTATGAATGACGTCAGGTCTAGCACTTTATAAATAACGGCAAATGCAGTTTGGTAAAACAGTAGTCTACTGGTAAACCTGATAGTGCCCTTACTAAGATAACGTACTTCTGAGTCATCTAAGATAACGTACTTCTGAGTCATCTACCCTCATTTTAAAACGAGTCCCTTAGTTCAGCAATGTATTTGTTCTTAGCTGATTCATAAGAAGTGTGCAGATTATTTTATTTGCAGTACGCTACATGCTGTTATCCCTCTAAGTCATTAAGTGATTATCTCTTCATAGAATCCCATTGATTTGATAGTATAACTGCAAGGGTCTGATAATGCTTCATAGCCTTTAACTAATTGTTGCAGATGTATATAGCCTCAAGATCAGGCAGATTTTTGTTTGGCAACCTACACAGTGTATAACTTAGCTGTGCCCTATTATGTAACCTGTTGTTAATTTGTCCTTACCCTATGATAATCCTAGTTTTACGTAACCACCCTCTATTATTTTTACTTTTCCAGCCATATTCCCCACAAAAGTCAACCACTCCAATACCTTACCAGGCCAGTGATAAAACTGCTGCTCTTCCGCCAACACTAAAATGGGTCTGATGCATGTAACCCTGAAATAGCATGCCGACATTGCCAACTAAGTATGTGCTTGTGTTTCATGCGACTGATGTAACTTTGTTGTTAACTAGCATTGTAAATTCCATAGTGAGCATGCCGCCAGGGACGCCCTGTAGATTATCCCTCCAGTTTCATTTCTATTTCCTTTCTATTTCCAATCTCTTTTCTCCATGTAGCACTTGTCCTGCTTTTAGTTGAATCACCCAAGATCACTTAGCCCATACTGTCCCTTCTGCAGTTGCCAGTGACCTCCTACCTGTTTTTTAGCATTCATATTTGGTCACAAGTAAAGTTTTAGAGTGTAAAGTTACATTTGCACAGCCACTGCTAGACCTTCTACACTAACTGGACTAAGAAAAATAAAACAAAAAAACAATTATTTTAATAAAAAGGGAAGATAGCTACTAGTCTCAGCACTACGAGCTGTTGCAGTAGTAGACACCTTTTCTATTGTCTGTATTTTTTACTTTTCACAACTCCACCTTAGCTGTAAAGGTACATCCTCAAACTGGTTCTAAGCAGCTGATTGTTTCTGATCGGCATGCATTTCTAGCTTGGGTTGCCCCGCTCCATTCACCCTCGCTATGCTCGGGCTCACTCTGCTCCTCTACCCTACCCCATTCCCACCCACCCACCCCCCTCATTCATTAGATTTATACCTAGCCAAGCCGCACCCATACCACCACCACCCAGACAAACAACTTCCATAAACTCCTCCCTCCCTCACATCCCCACCCCTATACAACCTTCCACTATGTCTTTTCTCATCTCCCTTCTAACCAGTACTCTGCTAATCCACCTTCTCTACCTCTTGAATAACTCCACCTCCCTCCACTCATTCACTATCATTCTGTTCCACTTACCTACTCTCCCTCTTTCCACTACCAACAATTACAACTACAGATATACTAACATTAGCTCACATCTTTTCAACACACCTACCTCCCTCCTCCTACCTTTCAAACTCTTGCCCACTCATTGTAATAACCCTTCAAATGTCAGATATGTAAAACCTACCAATAAACGTAGACAGCTACTTCTATACAATCTAACACAAATTTAACTTAAGGCCAACATCCATCCAAACCCAGGTCCACACACCCACCCCCCACCTTACCTACCTGCTTCCCCTCCCAAGCACCCACCAATCCCCAATCACCATACTGCTAACCCCACCTCCTCCCCCACTTCTTAAAACCAACACCGACCTACTCTTCATCAAGTTTAACCTCTGTAGCATCGTAAATAAAATTACTGAATGCCATGCTGCCCTAAACACCTATCAACCAGACATTGCAGCAAGTATAGAAACTTGGTTAAAGCCTCACATTAAAGACAAAGCCATAATTACAAGTGGTTACAACATAATAAGGTTAGACAGACCAAACAAGAGGGGTGGTGTGTCTCCATTATGTATAAAGACCAGTGTTGTGCTAGTTACTTATAAAAGTAATAAGTTACTATTATTAGTTACTTTGCCTCACAGTTAGACATTGCCCATTCAATTCTCAGTTAGAGCGTCTTCTGCGTGGTGACATGCATGAATGGACCTTCCTTTGTTGAAGGTTGTGCGGTAGGCCCGGCAAGCCAGCACGTAAAAATCTACTGCCAATCATTAGCGGACCGGAATTCCGCTGTGGCAACCCCTAACCGGGAAAAGCAGAAAGACACAAACAAACAAACTAGTTACTTTTAAGTGAAAGTAGTATGTTACTATTACTTATTACTTTTCTAAAAAAGTAATACATTACTATTACTAGTTACTAACTAAAGTAACTAGTTACTGTTGAGTTACTTTTACATAAGTATAATGTATCTATTCTTATGTTCAGATTTACTCACATAGTACTTGTGTGTGAGGAATGCATGCTTACTGCACATGAATATGAGTGTATTAAAGTTGTATACACAGTGTTACAATAATGAGTAGCATTTTACAGTTTACAAAGTCCCACTGGCTAGTCTTTATAGTTACAGAGTCACAATGTAGTACTTAAACCAAAGTACGCACAGCCAGCAACACACTGTTAACACAACAACGTCAACCACAATATCACTTTATATAACTTTTCACAATGTCTACACATTTCTGTTTGCTCGACGGAGCAACTTTTTAGTGTTCATCTGTGAGTCTATTTCTTCTTGCAGACAGCACCTGGCCACCAAGACTGAACAGGCGTTCAACAGCTGCACTAGCTGGCAGAGCTGTATTAGTGTTCAGAAATACCTTCTTGACTTAAGGGTAATTGTTGAGAGAAGATATTTCTCTGGAAGGGTCAGCCAGATACATGTCCATTTGAGAAGATATGCTGACATTAGCTGGCATTGACTTTTTGAAGCTGAAGAAGCTGTCTTCAGCAGTTAATGCAGAAGCTTCAGATGACCCATGTGCAGGTTCATTCAGTGTCTGCATGGCATCAAGGAGCAGAGCCTTGCCTCTCGAGTTTCTGCTCTTCAGTGTCCATCCATTGCAGCTGGAACTGTGGATGCACTATGCTAGCCAGAATGAGCTCTTCATGCTCCAGAAGATGATTGAACCGAGCCTCAGTGACTTTAAGAAGAGCATCAACTAGCGGCACAACAAGCTTCACAGACTGCCTGACTTTGGACAACTTTTCAGGCATGTAATGGTGGGGATCAAGATTCCCATGAAGCTTTTCAGCTCTGACTGTAGGATGTTCAGAGCCATTGCAGGGGCTGCATTGCTTGCACAAACTCAGCAACAAAGGTAATTTCTGCAGGCTTGAAGATGACAATTCCAATCTGTTAACATATCTCATTCAGAAAGCCTTCACCCTGAGTTGCAGTGAGGTGAATTCTCTCCATCCCGTAGAAAGTGGGATTCCATTGTGTTGCATTGGGAATAATCAATACCAGATCACACTTATTTCGAGCCATCTCAGCAGCTTGGGTGCTGTGACTAGCCTTGTTTCAAGCAGTATAACATTTGGCCATGGTGTTCCGCATGATCTTTTTATACTGTGCATCATTACAAGCAGATTCAGCATCTTGCATGGCAACTAGATTCAGTGTGTGTGCTGCACATCTCAGATGGGGAGGCAGTGAATAGGTGATGTTAAGTTTTCTATCTCACCTTCGTTCTTGCTGGTTGGGGATCGGAGCTGATCCTCAGCTCCAACTCGGCCATCTTCAATAGCTGGAGAGCTGTTTACTGGCTCAAGGCTATCCCTTGTCCCATGATGCCTAGCGATAGCTACCCTGATCTCATTTGCCACTTCAGCTGCGAGGTGTTTCTGACTCAGGCTCATATAAAGTTTTTCGTATAACTTTCTTACTCTAGAATTCTATATTTTCAGTGTTTTATTGTTAACGATTAGTCTTGTTTTTTGTGATAGCTAGTGTTTGTTGTAGTATCCCTTCTTTTTCTTGTAGAACTCGTTTAACTTAGAGGGTTCTCCCCCACCCCTTCCTCCCTACCTCTTCTTGTCGGGTTAGCCGTTTAGGTTAGAGGCTTTCTTTCTACCTTTCTTTCATAGGCTAGCCATTTAAGTTAGAGGCTTTCCTAATAATAAAAAAAAAAACTTTAGCTATAGTCTTGTAGTAGAGTGTGTTTTTTGTGTAGACTGTATTTTGCTTCTGGTAGCTGTTGTTGTATTTGTTGTTTCCTTCTTTCAGGATGTCAAAGTTTCTGGATTCAAGAAGTGTGACTCATGCTGTCAGAAAATGTCTCTGACAGATGGGCACACTTCTAGCGTCTGTTGTTTAGGAGCTGTGCACCTGCAGGACTCTTGTTCTATCTGCCATGCCTTTAGTCCAAGAGTTCTGCAGGAGCGTAAGAATAAGCTTATTCTTAGGAGTCTTTTAAAACCCCAGGATTCACCGGCCAAGAGCTCTCAGCCTGTGAAATCCCCTAAATCCACCAAGCCATCTGCTCCAAGTTCGGAGCCGTCTTCGGTTCAGACGTTACCTTCTACTTCAGTTCCGGCTGGCACCCATAAGACTATCTCCCCGTCGGCTCCATCAGAGACTTTGGAACCTTTGCGGAGCCACAAGAAACTTCACTGGAATCAGTACATTCGGCTCTTCGGTCTCCTTTGCTTCAGAGCGAGCGCAGTCACCGATTCTCTCACTCCTCTTGATCCTCTAGGCTGTCGGATCACGATGTGGAGAGAGTGGTCAGTACGTTGCTAAAGTCACAGGCACTTGCCAAGACGTTGTCCAGCCCTCCTCAACAGGTGTCGGCTCCATCCACTTCTCTCGATGTTCCTCCTCCGACATCAATGAGATCGGAGCCAGAATTTGTTGGGGTTCGAGTAGTGGAACCGTCAGCTCCGATAACTCTATCTCCTTCGGTTCCGACATCGGCTCCGATCCACTTGGTGGTGCCGTCTGTCGTGGGATCTGGGCACCGGGGTTTCCACGTCGGCTCCAAGTGGCATCGGACCCTTGTCCAACCCCGTTCTCCCTCTCGGAGCTTCGACGCAGGTGAGCTCGGCTCCTACATTGGCCTTGGAGCAGTCTCCCTCGGTGCGGAGAAAGATTCTGATTTCCTCGGAACTGGAGCTTTCTCTGCATCGTGGCAAGGACGCCTTTGATGTCATGAGGAGTGTGCTGGGCACTTAGTCAGCTCCACTATCGGCCACACCGGCTCTGTCCCCTGTAGTGCCTGTGCCAACCTCTGCTCCTCCTCCAGACCCCAAGCGTAGGGAACAGACGCTCCAGGGCACCCCATTGGGTGTTTCCTCTTCTTCCGAGGCCTCCCTTGATCATTCAGAGGAGCCCCCTCGTAAGACGAAGTGCAAGAGGAAGCACATTGACTCCCCTGAGTCTGTCACTTCTGATACAGACTTAGAAGATTCGGTGATTCGGAAGGGTCCCCGAGATCCCCCTCTGAAGATGTTTCCTTCTCGGACATCCTAGAAATGCTTAAGCAGGGGGGGAATTGGAATCCCCTAGCCCCTATCGAGGATGAGTCTTTATTTCTGGATGCTTTCGGTTCCCGACCTTCCATCTCCTGGGTTTCTCCGCCTTTCGATCCACTTATGGCAGTGGTGGCTCGAAAGGCTTGGTCAGCTCTGGATACAGTGGAACCAACTCTGAGGAGACCTGGCAAATTCATCACAGCACCCCAGGATAAGCAGTTCCTTACCAAATGTGGTCCTGTTGATGCCATGGTGGTAGCAGCAGCCACCAAAAAAGAGTTTGTGGAGACCTCTTCGTCTGTCCATCCTCCTAACAAGGAGTCTAGAATGATGGACAGATACGGGAAGCGAATGTTCACTTCAGCGACCTTTTCTATGAGGTCACTGAACTGCCTATGTCATTTTACCTGGCTTCAGAGGGATCTCCTTAAAGAGCTCAGAGATACCCTTCAAGATCCATCAGCTGAGGGGGCTCAATCTAAAGTGGCTTCCCAGCTGGCGACGCTTAATTCTGTAGTTAACTCCTCCATGAGGCTCATTTCCTATGCAGCCGATGGTGCGAGTAGAGCCGCAGGTACAGGTGTGGCCCTTAGGAGGCATGCATGGATGCGGCTGTGTAATTTTGCAGAACCCTTTCGAGCGTCATTTACCAACACCCCCTTTGATGGCTTCTTTCTTTTTGGACCACAGGTGAAAGACATTTTGACTAGGTGTGAGCAAGAAGGCAAGGCTCTCTCTGCCGTGGGAGTCTGTTTTTCCACTCCCTCTAGACCATACCCCAAAGGTCAGAAGAGTGGCAAGATGTGGTTCTGAAAATCCCAGGGAGCCTTGCCTGACACACATGGCAATTTTTCCTCCAGGGACAGAGGGGGAAACAATAACAACAGACGCCACCCTCGTGGCAGAGGGGCTCCGCAGAATCAGGGTGACAGAGAATCTTTCTCTGATAAGCCCTTTCAGCATCCTTGAAGGGGTTGCCCGGCTGCTCACCTCTGGAGGCAGTCAGGGGAAGACTTTCACTGTACCCAAAAGCCTGGCAAAGTTTAACGCAAGACAGATGGGTACGGTCCATTATATCCGGAGGTTACAAAATTCCCTTCCGTCAACTCCACTTACCGTCAAAGAAATCCCTTCCAGATGTTCCACCCAATCTGAAGGACCAAGCAGTAGTAGAAGTTTTAAAACTGCTAGACAAAAGAGTCATCCATGAAGTCCCGGCAGACCAGCATGGATCCGGAACTTACTCAAGGTTCTTTTTGGTATCAAAAAAGACAGGGGATTGGAGACCGATTCTGGATCTCAGCAGACTAAACAGGTCTGTACAAAGAACAAAGTTTCGGATGGTCACACTACAGTCCATTCTACCCTTTCTGGGTCAGTACAATTGGATGTGCTCGATAGATCTTCAGGACGCGTACTACCATATCAAGATGGACAGGAGCTCCAGGAGATTTCTTTGCTTCCGGCTGGGAGCCAGTCATTATCAGTTCAGAGCTCTGCCCTTTGGTCTCACCACAGCCCCCAGGGTGTTCACCAAATGTATGGCAGTGGTCATGGCTCACCTGAGACGTCTAGGATTCCAGGTGTTTCCATATCTAGATGACTGGCTCCTCACTGCTACTACCAGGCATCAACTCCTACAAGCCAGGGACTACACAATCACAATCTGCTCCCAGCTAGGCATTATAGTAAACTTCGAAAAATCTGCCTTGTTGCCCTGTCAATCTATCACCTACATAGGAGCAGACTTAGACACAAGGAACATGTCCGCAAGGCTACCGCTTGAAAGGGTGTCTGCAATTCGTCAGCAAGTACAAATTCTAATGCAGAGCAAAAGAATCCAAGTCAGGTTCGTCCTTCAAACTCTGGGTTCCATGGCAGCAGCCATTCTTCTAATCCCACTGGCCCGCTTTCACATGAGGATCCTTCAGTGGCTTCTGTTTACAGAGTGGTCTTTCCAACAGCTGCCCATGTCTCACATGATCATGATTACAGAAGCATGCAAAAGGCACCTTTCCTGGTGGATGGTCTTCCCACTAGTGAATCAGGGCAGACCCTTCATTCAGCCCCCTCCGGTAGCCACAGTGACCACAGACGCCTCCCTGATAGGGTGGGGGGGGGGCATTATCAGGGCAGGACAGTCCAAGGCACTTGGCAACCTCATGAGTACCATCTGTACATAAACATCCTAGAAATGAGAGCCGTGCTCCTAGCATTGCAAGCCCTTAAGGACTCACTTCCTTCTGGGACCATTGCATTTCACAAACGAAGTTACACCAAAACCAGTTTATTCGATAAAGCTTTCGGGTCTACACCCTTCATCAGTATTTCAAACAGACAACATGTCAGTGGTGTGGTACATCAACAAGCAGGGCGGAACCAGGTCCTACCCCCTGTGTCGAGAAGCACTGAGACTGTGGCAATGGGCGATTTCCTCCCAACATTTTCTGATTGCTACGCACATCCTTGGGAGGTCCAACGTCATAGTGGACAGGCTCAGCAGAGCAATCGTCATGCCTCACAAGTGGTCTCTGAATCAGGAAGTTGCGGATCTTATCTTCCGCAAATGGGGACAGCCTTGCTGCGATCTTTTTGCCACCCCCTTCAACAGCAAATGCAGCAACTACTTCTCCCTTCTTCCGCTTCCAGGTCACTCACCCAGAGACGCTCTAGTCCACGATTGGGCTCAGGGACTTCTTTAAGCCTTTCCTCCATTTCCTCTGTTTCCGAAACTCATACAGAAAGCAATATCGTTGGGTTGCAAAATGATCCTCATTGTCCCCTACTGGCCTCGACAGATATGGTTCCCATTCCTGCACCATTACCTTCTCGATCAGCCCTGGACTCTGGATCCGATTCCAGACCTACTGATTCATCAATCAGGCGGGTTGCATCAATCCCTCCAAACTCTCCAGCTCACAGCTTGGTTGCTCCACTTCCAACCTTAGCCAGGTATCCCAGCATTTTCCCAGCTGTACGTGAGATTATTGTCTCCTCTCACAAGTCCACAACCAGAAAAACTTATGCTAGTAAATGGAAACGTTTTTCTTGTTGGGCAGAGGCTAGGAACGTAGATCCCTTTTCAGGCCCAGTCCACGAAATTCTGGAATTCCTAGCACAACTTTTTCATTCCGGGTCTGCTTCTGCTACGATCAGGGTTCAATTAGCGGCCATTTCTAACTTTCATGTTGGTTTGTCAAATTCTAACATTATGTCTCATAAGCTCTGTAAAGCTTTCTTGAGAGGGACCACTGTCCTTAGGCCACCAGTAAGAGATCCCCCTCCTCCTTGGGACCTTAATTTGGTACTAACTTCCTTAACTCTGCCCCCTTTTGAACCAGCAGCGTCCTGCTCCATTAAGTTTCTATCTTGGAAGACACTCTTTCTGGTAGCTATTACTTCAGCTAGACGTGTCTCTGAACTTCAGGCACTATGTGTTCATCCTCCATACTTGGTTTTTCATAAGGACAGGGTTGCTCTGAGGACTAATCCTTCGTTTCTTCTGAAAGTCTGCACAGAAAATAATTTAACTAATCTATAGACCTTCATGTGTTTTTCCTTAACCACACCAACAAGACAGAGTACAAATTACACCAATTGGACGTTCATAGACAATTGCATTTTTACCTGCACAGGACTAAGGAAATAAAGAAGTCGGACCAACTATTCCTTTCTTATGCTCTAGGCAAACAAGGTCTCCCAGTTTCCAAGGTGACCTTATCCAGGTGGTTGTCTCACACTATTACTTTCATTATCAATTAAGGAACAAAGAGTTGCCTATCAAACCGAAAGGTCATTCTAGTAGGGCCTTGGCCACCTCTGTAACCTTCCAGTCTAGGCTGCTAATGGATTGTATCTGTGCAGCTGCTACGTGAGCAAATCCTCATACCTTTATTTCTTATTACAAGCTTGATATGGTCTCCAGGAGCAGAGCTGACTTTGGTTCCACTGTTCTGAAGAGTCTGTTCCAATGAACCGCCCAGGATTGCAGGTGCTAGGGACGCTGTTCCAACCAGCAAGAACGAAGGCGAGATAGACAACTTAACATAAAGAAGTTATGTACCTACCATAACGTTCCATGTTAGTTGTCTTCATCTCGCCTTCTTTCTTGCGTCCCACCCTCTGTCCCCCTGTCCTATTGGACCGAGAGGAGTTCTTGTTTCACTGGCTGGGTGTTCTCTGGTTTGTTTCCTCTACTGACGTAGAGAGTATGGCAGGTATACTCAACCTATTTGTTTGGACAGGTTTATTCTCTGGCTATGTATGGGGTTAGCTATTTCAAATGAGATCTGGGTAGCTATCGCTAGGCATCATGGGACAAGGTGTAGCCTCGAGCCAGTAAACAGCTCTCCAGCTATGATAGCCAAGTCTGAGCCGAGGATCGGCTCCGATCCCCAACCAGCAAGAAAGAAGGCGAGATGAAGACAACTAACATGGAACGTTATGGTAGGTACATAACTTCTTTTTCTTGCTTTGCCCTGAGTGACTCAACATGGCTATCACGCTGTTGTAAATCACTTCACCATCATCATCCTCATCTTGGGACAGAATGCTTGTAGCCTTAGATCTCTCACATTCTTAGAAGACAGTGAAAGCCTTTACAAAATTGCTGCCATTGTCAGTAATTGTTGCACACACCTTTTGATCTATCTTGTACTTGATGGGAATGCTCTCAAGAGTGGATGCTACGAGAGCATATCCATACCTTCCCTGTAATCTGCAGCATGACAAAGCAACTGACTTTAAGTGTGTCACAGTCGATCCAGTGGACGGTGACACCTAAGAAACTATGATTCTGATGGGTCCAAATGTCATCCGTAGTGTGCTGCATACTGTCAGTATTCATGCTGAAGCTGCAAGCGTGTTCTTATCATTCATAAGCATATTCTTCTACTTATATGTAAGACCATATATCTGCCAAATCTCTGTGTTTTTGCTTAAAGTTAAATCACTGTCTCAAAGCAAAGTCTTTCTCACTGCATCATTATTAACACCACATACAAGCTTGTCTTTTATCGGCTCATCTCTCAGATCACCAAATCTGCACGTTTTTGACTTGTTTCTCAAGTCAGTTACATATATGCTGCAAAAGTTTCACCAGGCCTTTGATCTCTTGTGTAAAATAGTGCCTTTCCACTATAATATTCGTTTGAGGGTTGCACATTTCTCTAAATTTACATTTTAAGCACTCAGAGTCTTCCGCGTTTCAGGCTGTATCACAATATGGCAGTCTTCCCCCTTCGCTGCATAAACAGCAGGTGCATACACAAATGAATGTTCTCTCTCAATGGCTTCTGAACCAGCTAAATTGAGCAGAATAAATGCTTTTGTATGCGTGTCCTTATCAGAAAAAGCAGCCTGTATGAAAATAGCATGTTCTTGCTCAAACACTCTCCAGTTTTCAGCAATATTATTATCAAACGCAAGCAGATCAGGGCTGTGAAATCACTCTGCCATGCCAAATAAGTGTCAAACACACACCAAGTACTTGTAATATATTCAGCTGTACAACAGACTCTTTGAAATAACTGTACTCTTTGAAAAGACTGTACTGTAACACTACACACACTTTGCAAACTTTAGATACTTTGAATAGCTTTAGTTAATGTGAAAAAGTAGTATATTGTGAAACATACAGTTTTCTCTTTTTTTAACATTTTATATGATTCTGATATTGTTTCAAACTTTTTCTTAATTATTTCAATTATTTCAGTATAAAAAGAAAATAAAATGCTGTGTCCGTATGAAGATAAAACCAAGTTTATTCCAAAGCCAGTAGTAAGAGCTTTCGTCTCCTCATTTGGAGACTTCTTCAGACTAAGGCTTCACACTACAAACATTTATATGCTCATTAGCTCGTTACATAATTATAATTTAAACATACAGTCACCCTAAAATTCATATGCTATAAAACAGCTTACAAAACTCATACTAATATAAATAACATAATATTAACCTAATGTTTTAGCCCCTTCCTTTTTAAATACATTATAAACTCCTCCCTTTTATTTAATCCTGGGGGAACATGCTTTAAGCCTCACTTGCCAACAATATTCTAACCAACCTAACTCTTCTTCAACATTGATGGTGTTATATTCAAAAATTAGAACATCCAACATTATGCATTTAAAATTTACTTTACATTTCTTCTCTTTTAATGTTTACTCATGGCATTCTTCATGTCTCCATGTGTAATTGCATAACTGTGTTCGTAGATTCTTCTGCATAGTGTGAAGCCTTAGTCTGAAGAAGTCTACGATTGAGGAGATGAAAGCGCTTACTATTGGCTTTGGAATAAACTTGGTTGATTTTATCTTCACATGGACACAGCATTTTATTTTGTTTTTGTTTTGGATTTATTTGCTTTCTGCTAGCCAAGGATACTTTTTTTCAGTATGTCGCAGTTTTGAAATTTGTTTATTCAGTAATTTGTCTGGAATGCTTTGCTGTATATTCATTGAGGGAAAATCATTTAAATGAGTTTAAGAACCTGGAAATATTTTCTACCTGTTTACAAGTCATTTGAGCCACTCTTGTATATTCCTCCATGTCTGTGCACCTCATGGTTTTAAGAAGTTTTGACTTCGGATCCCATTCTGAGAACGTCACTCGTCTTGTGTATTCAAATAAGATGACGAGGCTTGGGTGTTTATTTAAGATATTTATTACACACAAACACATCAGGATGGATGACTGGAGCATAAAACCTAAGCGAACTAGGTAACTGACTGACTGCTATACACATACATGCTTTCACTCCATCTGCTTACACAAAATGGCACTCTGCTTGCACATGTACTTCCTGTGCATGTGCCCACCACGAACTACAGTGGCTTTAAAAGTATAACACACACACTATAATCTACACTCCCTGTGTTCGAGTGGGTTTCCTCAGGGTGTTCCAGTTTCCTGCCACATTCTCAAGACATGCTGCAGGTGGATTAGACATTCTAAATTGGCTTCAGGTGTGAGTGTGTGCATGCGTGTGCCTTCTGAAGAAGGTTGAATGCTGGGCTGGCAACTCACCAATGTAAAACTCCACTGCCACTTGTTCTGCAGACTGAAGATCCACCGTGGTGATCCCTAACGGGCACAGCCAAAACGAGAAGAAGACTAGTCTTTTTAGCTAGAGAGACACAGATAATTAAACCAAACCAGCCAACAGCACAAGACCTATAAAACCTGTTACATTTTGTCTATATTCAGCAACTAAAAATCGAAACTTGAAAATAATTTTAAATAGAACATAACAAAATATTGTCAGGGCAAAAGTTGGTTGATCATAGATCCACTTGAAGCATCCTGCTTGGTGCAGTGGGTTGGGGCATCAGATTCTCAACTGATGAGTTTGATTCTAACAGATGGTGGTATGAAGAACCAATGCCATTTATTATACTGCAAGGTAAGGACATGATCTCCAGCAGGCTAGAATTGTCCATTGTTAGGGGATGTTTTAGTGGGTGAGAGTTCCACAGTAAAAGGGAAGGGCTGGAGTCTGGTCATGATTAGCTTTCACCTCCTTGCAGTGCTAAAAAAAATAAAGTAAATTTTGCTCCAGACTAATTCTAATGATCTATTATGAATGCCACGTGCTATGAATTGTGCCAACATTATGTTGTAATTTTTTATCCAAATTGCCACTTCAAAGTGTCTATTAACTTCAACCATCTGCTTATGATTCATACTATTTAGGGACCCCGGAAGTTTTACATCCCTCTTTAGGAGGCTATATCACCCACGTTGAGAACCACTGGTTTAAGCTAAAGTAGCTCAAAAGTAACTCGCATTTAAGTTACTAGTTACTAAAAAAAGTAATATATTACTATTATTAGTCACTATTTTGAAAAAGTAACTAGTTGTTTTACTAGTTACTAGAAATTGTAATATATTACAGTAATATATTACTTATTGTAATAGATTACTCCCATCACTGATAAAGACACTTGAACTTTTTAACTGTACCCCTCCTGACCTACCTAACTCAGAAATCCTGACAATACGCCTAGTAATAAACCCTAACAAAATTATTATTATCATAACCACCTATCTCCCCCTTGGCAGTAACCTACCCATCTTTGAAAATATACTCTCTTGGGCGTCATCAGATTTTAATCAAGAAACTATCATCCTAGGTGATTTCAACCTGGACTGGCACTCCTGTAGCTCCAACAACCTCTCCAGTTTCCTAAACCTCTTCAACTTCACCCAAACCATATCATGTCCAGCCTGGTTAGACAGGCACTGTGAAAAGCAGTCTACACTAGACTGGATACTGACTAACAAACCCAACCTAGGTTACCTAGCAGGCTACCTCCAGACTTCCTCAGTGACCACTTTACTACCTTCCTCTACAGAAAACATATTCAGTCACAAATCAACTCAATATAGAAGGTTATCTGAAATAAAATAACATTTTCTCATTCAACATTCAACATGCTACTTCAGCAAAGAAACTGGTCCCGACTTAGAAAACTCTCACTCGATCAGGCTGTAGAGTACTTCAACAATACTTTCTTTACAATACTAAATAAACTACCTACCACCCACAAGAAAAATAAGAACAAAACCTAAGCACATACCCTGGCTAACAAAAGATACCAAAAGACTTCTGAAAAGTAGAGTTAGGGCTTGGTTAGCTTACCATACCAACAAAGATAGAACAAACGTCACAACAGACTATTCCAAAAATTGATTAAGGACATTAACCTCGAAAATACTCTTCCCCTTCTACACATTAATCCAAAAATAAAAAAAATAAAAATCTGATTGATCTCTCTAAATTTCCCTCATCACAGACTTTACAGTTTGGGGGACCTCCTTATATATAACTCCTCTCGATTGCAGATTCATTATAATTCTTAAGACCAATAATAAAATTCCTCTGCTTGCTCATGTTGCCCTTGCTTGAGCATCTATGTGGCACATTCTAGCACCTTTATCATATATGGTTATTTCTTAAAAATTCTTCTTAAAAAAAATGGTGTTAAACAAATTCCACACTCTCTTGGCACATACACCCATATTATATATTCTTTAATATACCTTTTTAAAAATGCCTACACATTCTAATTACTCTCTGTTCTCTAATTAAACTTTACATCACCTACAATTGGTTAGATGTTTAAAGATGGGTTCAAGGATGGCAGGGTTTCAAAGAAACACCAATATATCAAAGGCAAAAAAACATTAAAACTCATTATTAGTTGAAAGCCTGCTTCACTAAACTTCAAAAACTGGCTATGCCCTTATGAATGACTAATGTCTTATGTCCACACTTCTCATGTCATTTCCTTATCTATTTATTGAGTTATCTATCTATCTACTTACTTATCTATCTTCTCTCTTTCTCTCTCTCTCTTTCTCTTTTTTTTTTTGTGCCTTCCCCCCCTTATACCCACCCACTAGGGTTGTTATTTTACATTTTACATTTACAGTTCTCATATTGTTGTGTGTTCTCCAGGTAGCATGTTTGGTTTTTTTTTTTTTTATCTTTAACAGTCTTTTTTGTTTGTTTTTTTTTTTTACTTCCACAATGCACCTCCACAGCTTTATATTCCTCTTATCTCCATTGTACTGTAAAATAAAAAAAAAAAAAAAAAAAAAAAAGAACAAACATCACAACATATCAACAGCTTCGAAACCAGGCTAAGAAGCAAAATTAGACAAGCAAAACTGATTCCTATCATGTCAATAAATCCACCAAAACATCCCATAAAAATGTTGGCAAAACATAAATAATCTCCTTATCCCAGGCCATTCCCCCCCCCCCCCCATCTACCCCTAATGCAACAAGCCCAATAGCGACACAGTTTAACATCCACTTTATAAACACTATCACATCACTCCTTGATAACCAGACTAGTCATCCCCTCACTGTACCCTCTCCCTCTTCAGATTACCCCAACCCCTTCTCTTTTACTCCAATACAAACTAGCTACATAAAAACACAACTTTCCAGCCTCAGACCCTGTTGTCTAGCAGCAGACCAGCTCCCTAATGAATTCCTTAAAATAGCCGGACCTCAGTTGGCTATCCCATATCCATACTGATCAACCGCTCACTCTCAGAAAATTATGTTCCCTATCTATGGAAAATTTCTCACATCATCCCCCTACATAAAGGTGGTCCCTCTAAAGAACTGACAAACTGCCATCCCATAGCCATCCTCTCCCGTCTAGCCAAAATCTTAGAAAAATGCATTCACTCCTAACTCCTTACCCACCTCCTCAATCACAACCTTCTCTCCCCCACTCAACATGGCTTTAGGCCAAAGCTTAGCAACTGCACTGCCCTACTGTCCTTTACTAACACCATCCAAGGTCTCATAAATGAAGGCCAGATTGTCTCCTCTATATTCCTTGATATATTAAAAGCCTTCAACGCCGTTTCCCACCAGATCCTACTCAGCAAACTGTCATCCTGTGGTCTCAATACAGCTGCCCTGTCCTTGTTCCACAGTTACCTCTCTAACTGTCAGCAAGCCACCAAATGGGAAAACACCCTTTCCCCCTTCTTCCCATCTCTGTAGGGGTACTACAAGGATCCCTACTTGGCCCCCTATTCTTTACAGTTTTTACCAACAACCTCAGCTCTGCAACCCAACTAACCACCATAGTCCAGTACGCCGACGACTCCACACTTATCTGCTCAACCCCTACCCCCTGGGAACTACAAACAAAAATGCAAACATCTTTCCAGGATATAGAAAAATACCTCTCTAACCATCAACTTATACTGACCCCAAACAGAACCAAGCTACTAATTTTCAATTATAACAAACCCAAAATATGCCAGTCCTCACTAACAATTCTTTCGACAAATGGAACCAAAATAGAACCCACTAGCCAAACCAAACTCCTAGGTGTCACAATTGATGACAACCTAAGGTTTGTTAGCCACATTTCCCTCACCATCAAAAAGGTGCACTCCAACCTAGGCACCCTATATAGAGTCGAACTTTACCTAACTGAAAGTGCCAGACTAGCCATTGCCCACTCTCAACTACTTTCCACCCTCCTCTACAATCCCAGGTATTTACCAATCGACGTAAATCAGACCTAAGTAAACCAGAGTCCTGCTACAACAAAATTGCATATTCGCTACAGGCCACCCTTACAGAACACACCACTGTTCAGTACTCTCCCAGCAACTGGTTAGAACTCCCAAACCTCCTAAACTTAAATCAACTGTTCATAGTCCAGAAAATAATTCACCAACCTAACAACTGCCCTGCACTTAGTAACCTAATCCAAGCCAATATAAGTCCTAGATCGCTTAGATCCTGTAATAAACTAATGTTAAAGATTACCCAAGCCCACAGTGCACAAGGTGCCTCACTCTACTCTCATAACATTGCCAAACTATGGAACACTCTTCCTCAGCCTATAGCTAAAAACCTATCTGTCATGAGTTCAAATACCTCCTCAAGGAACATATAGCTAAGCAATGGCTCTGCTCCTGCCGTACTCCAGGCTAGTCAACCTGCTTCCAAAAACAAGCCGCTCATTACTACTCCCTCACTCCCTCCCTAAGCTAGCTCATACCCCACAGCTACTGCTATTAGCTGCACATGGCTAAGTTGCTTCAACACTATCTTTCAGATAGCAGCTAAACTACTTCTAACTAAGCTGCTTCCATCCTAGGTTCAAGAAATGTCATAACCTGGACTGACTCTGTCTCCTTGGAAATTCTGCAAGGTCATACAACTGTTAAGGAAACGTATGTCCTTTGGCCTTGATAATTGTGTCAAAGTATTTTTGTACTATTATTTTAACTGATAAACATCTCAGACTTGACTAACTTTTTGTTAATATTGCAACTAGTTTAGATTTCCTATACTGTTTGTACATTACAAGCATTATTAGTTTTTTAACATTTTTGACATTTTTGGTAACTTTTTCTCTACTGTATATTCAGGAGCTTATCTCCCCGGATCTCTGCTGAAAATGGTGCCCAGTCGAACCTTACCCGGTTAACAGAAATAAATAAAATAAATAAGTATGTCCGATTATTTTTCTCATTATAAAATTCCTAAGTTTGGCAACAACCCTTTCTACTTTCTGTTGCCTAAGTTGTTCTATATATTTTGCGCTCTGGAGTTATCAAAAAAAAATAGTTGCTTAACAGCAGTCTTTCTAAACTCATGCATATTATCTAGATGCTTTCTTATTTTCTCTTTAGCACACTGCATTTATGCCTCTTTTTCTTCTGTGAGATTCCCCGATTCTGCAGTACTTTAACCTTCATCAGCCCATCTAAGTAATTCCTGTTGCTTCTTAACCATATCTCTTTCTCTTTTATTTCTACACAATTCTTACACTCCATTTTTATTTTAGCCCACTCACTAGCTATAACTTCTGAAAATATTTCTGTCTTCCCTAGTAACTGTTGCATAATTTCTACTATCCATTCTTTTTAGCGTGTAGGAAGGGAAATTGCCCGTATCTCATTTTTACTTTATTACCTTGCATTTTTTCTTGTTTTTTTATCAGTGTATCATCTGATATAGTTATTGAATGTGTGTCAAAGCTTTCAGTCAAATGCATATATTCCTTTGAAATTTATATAATCTAGCCCAGTTATTGTACCTTGGAGAATAATATGTAAATTCTGTCAGAGTTCCTACTATTGAAGTCACATCTTTCATACCAAATATTATCATAAATGTCTTCATAAATCTACCGTCTTTTGTTACATTTTCCCTTCTGGGTCCCCCTGATGCATCCTGTCTGTTGCAAATCAAGATTCAGTCCCCACCTATAAGAAATATTCCCTGCTGAAAGCTGATTATTTCTCCCCATATTTTTTAGGCTCAGTTTTTCCAGTATTTGGTAGAATATAAGTACATACCAGCATAATCCTCCTCCCTTGCCAATAGCCCTTTACTACCACAAATCTACCATTAGCGATAGACCTGTAGTGATTAGTATAATTGCTCCCCCTTTCCTTTCTCCCTGATGGTCTGCTGAATCTATCCTGAAATCCTTTCTGTGTCAAATTCATGTGCTCCTTTCTTTCCAAACGTGTCTCCTGCAGCATTGCTATTTGTACTCAGCGTTTCCTAATATAATTCAATACTCTTTCCTTTTTGTCTAAAGTGAACAAAAGTTCAGTCTTTCTCAGCCACTTTTTCTTGCAAAGCCACATTTCACAAATATGATTGATGCTTTATAGTAGCCCATTTATTCACTAATTTCAGTGTTGCTGGTCTTCTTCCTGTTCATCTCCATCTTCAACACCAGACTCTGATTCAAGTTCAAGGGACTCCTGATTCTTCTGGTCAAGTCCTGTGCTTTTTGACATCTCTCAAGCATTTTCCTTTGGAACATTGGAAAAGGTTGCACTGACAGAGACTCTCTATGAGATTTATTTTCAGAGAAATGATAAACAGAGTCGCCTTCTGTTTGCTGGCTCACTTTTTGTTGGATAAACTTTTTCCTCCCTAGCCTGTTCTACATTAAAACATGCCCTTTGATCCTCCAGGAAAAAATATTCTGAAGACTGCTGGATACAGCTGCTTAAATCTGACCTGCCTCTTGATATTCCCTTATTGCTGGGATAAATTTACTTCTCTTCGGCCTAGTGAACAGTGAATAATTATTTTCCCCAAACACTCTGTTGTCTCCAATTTTTAATACTTTCTCTTCTGCCATATTGCTATGAGGATCAACTCTTTATGGTGGCATGATTGCATCTTTGCTAATATAGGTCTTAGCTACTTTCTCTTGTCCCGATTTAGAGCATATATTCTATATGCTCTTTCAGTTAACAAATTCTGCTGTGGAATACCAGTCCAGTTGGTTATTTGTGCTTTCATAAATTTAATACAGACTGTTCCTTCCAGTTTCTCTGCTACAGCAGAAAATCTCAGCTTTTCTCTCTGGGCTCTGTCTTTTCATTATACCCATTTTTTTTAAACAGTTCTTCTTGAGAAGTCTCATAGTCAGACAGCCTTTTCTTCATTTCAGCGTCTGATTTTTGCAGTTTTATCAGTTCAACTCAATACCTAGTTAAAACAACATCTATTTCTCCAGCCTTTGGTTATTTGAGTTGATGTATTCCTTCAGTGTTTCATTCATTTAATTACTTCTGAGTATATTTTGATTTATTTTTCCTCTAAATTACTGGAATCCATCTCTTGTACCAAAGCTGAACAGATCTTTGCTGAACAGCTGCAGGATTCTTCTCAGTCAGTGTTTTCTCATTACCTTTTCTGGTTGATGTTCTTTAAATTTATTCTTTGCTGACATCCAGGCAATGTGCTTACTAAGTGAATTTCACTCAAGCTGAAAATGTCACTGGCTGTCATTTTTCAGTTTCTTTTCTTTTTTTTTTTTGTAGAGAGAGAGAGATCTGAAATTAAATTGAAAAATAGATACATTGCCTCATGAAACTGGCAGCATCCTTCTATCTACACTCTGTTAGTTAACGAGTGTTATAAATTTTGTCTTAGATAAAATGCGAATGCTAATAAAAAAAAGAGTAAAAACATATGATGTTATGTGATCCTATCTCGCCTACATTCTGTACTGATGGGTTCGGAGCCGATCCTCGGCTCCGACTTGGCACGCTATACTATAGAGCGAAGTCTCTTATTGGCTGAGCTATATTACATGCACCACCACAGCTTCCCCAGATCTCGTTTGCCGCTTTACAGCAAAAGACGTGGTCTCGGACTTGGCTGAGCTAAGTGTCTATTTTCTTCACAAATTTCTGTCAGAAATTTTTGATTAGCATACCCAAAAGCTGTTTTAACAGCTATCGTTGTTGTGTGACTGGTTTTGAACAAAGTTTTGTGGTAAATTGATCTTTTATTTGAGGGAAAGGTTCCCGTTTTAGTTAGAGGGGCCTTGCCCTCGCGCGTGAGATATATATTTTTTTTGTTAGTGAGTATTGTTGAGTGTTATAGTTGGACAAGTAATCCCGATGTCCTTCAAGAATGCAACTGCAGTCATAACAAATGGGTTGTCCTGCCTCAGGCAGCCCTCGGTCAGCTGGATTCCAAAGTCTGGGTCCGACGTCGGCTGATGTCGCATTTCTCTCCGACGTCAGAGCGGCTGGAGTATATAAGCATCAGCCGACGCCATTTTCTTCAGTCTTTCTTGCCGCGCGGTGCCCGAAGCAGAAGCAGTTCGCAAGTGCCGGTCGGTCAGCTCCTGTATTCTTCGATTCCGAAGTCATCAAAAAAGCTAAGTACCCTGTTGGGGACCTTTTCTTGCCTCAGCCGATGTCAGAAATTACTGAAAAAGTTAACAATTGTATTTCTTGTGGTAAACAAATACCTCATAAGGATTTCCACTCTTTCTGTCTTCCTTGCCTTGGCCCAGACCACGACGTCTCGGCCTGTGTTTCCTGTGCTCGCTTCAATAAGTGCACTCTTAGGCGCCGGGCGGAGTTCGCTGAAGATTTTTTCGGCGAAAAATTTGCTTATACAATGCCGTCGGAACTTCCGACATCGCAAACTCCCAAGAAATGAAAAGACCTGGACCGACATCCTCGGCCCGCGTCTACCACCGATTCCATGCCAAAACCTACCGCAAGTGCTCCGGTTCCCCCTGAGACGGTTATTCCACCGCTCCGAACCGAAGACACCACTTTACCGATGACTCCGATACCGGATACCACTCCGACGCCAGTTATAGATTTTCCTCCTGATACTGAAACCGAGGAAATGCCCGAGACCATTGCTGTAGATAAGGTCACTCCTGCACGTGGAGCTGCCAGGCCTCCTATGGCCATGTCTATTAAGGCCTACACTCGGGCTAAGGCAGCCAGCAAGACCAAGCACCTTACTGCTAAAGCCTTACCTCAGCCTACTCCAGAGACACAAATCACTCGGATGCAGAGGATTCCATCCCCTCGGCCTCCCCTCCTGAGGATATTTCTTTTGGGGAAGTTCTGCATACCATGAGGGAACATTTCAAGTGGCAAGGCCAGGAATATTCTGATTCCAGAAAGCGCCTTCGAACTTTCCTTAAAAAGCCCCAGCACAGGCCCTTAGCTATTCCTCCTGTGCTTGACGTTTTGGATGATTTATATTCTGACTCCAGTGTTACCCCTGATTCTCTTCCCCCTGCTCCAGCCAAGCCAGACAGGTATTACAGGGTCCCAGAAACACATTCCCATTTATTCAGGGCCTATACTGTTGATTTGAAAACTATTTCTCAGGGACCTAAAGGTGTTTCAGCTTCCACCTCTAAAAATCCCTTGCCTTCCAACAGGGAAGCTAGGTCATTAGAGAGATGGGGGAAAAAGGTCTACACCTCCACTACTTTATCTATGAGAGCTTTGAATTGCCTTTTTCATATGTTACAGTATCAGGATTTCCTGTTAGAAGATTTACAGAAAACATTGGCCTCTCCTGATCCTTTAGACAGGAAGTCTTTGCAGGAAGCTGTACATAATTCTCAGCAAGTCAGCAATCACTTCCTGCAGTGTGGATATGATGCACTGGAAGCTTCATGTAGGGCAGCTATGACAGGGGCAGTCATTCGTAGACATGCATGGTTAAAAGAACAACCTCTACCAGATCATGTTAAGGCAAAACTTCTGGATGCACCCTTGGAAAAGAACAAGCTTTTTGGTGCTAATGCTAAAGATGTGTTAAAGTCCATCGAGGAAAAAGCAAAATCAGTTCAGACGGTGAAAGATTTCCTCCAGGTTCAGCCCCCCAGATTCAGTAGGAATTGGCCTTCAAAAAACTGGTCCTTTCCTAATCCTGAAAAATTTCAAAGGGGTAAAACAGGCGTGGCCGAGGAAGAGGACAATACAGAGGCCCTTACAGGGGACGACAATGGCAGCCATCAAACCAAAGAAGTGACACAGGGGTTTCCCCTGCCCCACAGCCACAATCTCAATGACTTTCCTCTACTTCCGCCTACCAAGGAACAAATAGAAGCTTCCTTGGGTGGAAAATTATCTCTGTTTTCAGACAATTGGCACAGATTGACAAAGGACAAATGGATTTTGGACATTATAGACCAAGGTTACAGGTTCCATTTTCATACCTTACCAAGAAAACAAGGCATGCCAAACCTACCACAAAACCAGAGGGCAGAGGCTATCAAGCAAATTTCTCTGCTGGCTCGGATAAAAGCAATAGAAAGTGTTCCACAACAAGAACAAGGCCAGGGTTTTACTCAAGACTGTTCCTTGTTCCAAGAAAAGAAACTCAATGGAGACCAATACTGGATTTGTCCGCATTAAACACCTTTCTCATAGTACCAAAGTTCAAAATGCTGACTCTACAGCAACTCCTTCCCATGCTGGGCAAGGGGTCTTGGCTGATTACTCTGGACCTCAAGGAGGCATACCTGCATGTCCCTATCAGACACAGTTGCAGAAGATACCTCAGATTTCTTGCAGGGCCAGAGCATTATCAATTCTCAGCATTGCCATTTGGCTTATCTACTGCACCCAGAGTATTCACAAAATGCCTGGCTTCAGTAATTGCTCATTGCAGGCTCCAGGGGATCCAAATTTACCCATACCTGGACGACTGCCTCATACAAGCGGACGACAAACTGATGTTGACAAAAAACTTGAACTATGTCATACGATTACTTCAGGCTCTGGGATACACAGTCAACTTCCAAAAGTCAAGACTTCAACCATCCCAGCAAATAACCTTCTTAGGAGCCAAACTAGACACAGCCTCTCAAATGGCTTACCTGACAGAAGATAAGCAAGAGAAGTTAACTCATTATTTCAAAGGTTTGGCAAAACTCACCCAGATGACTGCAAGGAGATTCCTACAGGCCCTGGGTTACATGGCATCCTGCATTCTCCTGGTTCCATTAGCAAGACTACACATGAGAAAGCTTCAATGGTACCTAAAAGCCTATGGTCTCAGCACAGCAACAATTTAGAGACAACCATACCGCTCATTCCATGCCTACAAAAGGAATTCCTATGGTGGGCCTCGGTAAGCCAGGCAAACACAGGTATGTCATTCAAAAAACCACAGATAACACAGACCATGACCACAGATGCCTCAGACCTTGGATGGGGGGCGCACATGGAAGGCAGATGTATACAAGGACAATGGTCTCCAAAGGAAACACATCTGCATATAAACCAAAAGGAAATGCTGGCAGTAATGCATGCCATCGAGGCCTTTCGACAACAACTTCAGCAAGGCCATTTACTGATACGGACAGACAACACCACTGTGATGTGGTATATAAACAAGCAAGGGGGCACCCATTCTTACCCCCTTTGCAGACTGACAATGAATCTTTGGGAAAAATCACTGAGCCTAAACATACAGTTACAATCCCAGTTTGTTCCAGGCAAAGACAATGTGCTGGCGGACAGCCTAAGCAGGAATTTCACAGATCCACATGAGTGGAGGTTACATCCGAAGATCTTCACACAACTCACTTCGACATGGGGCAGGCCAGAAGTAGACCTGTTTGCCTCTCACCTCAACCATCATCTACAAAAATTCTGCTCAAGGACATACCATCCACAAGCTTGGAAAATAGATGCTCTCTCATTCAACTGGAACTTCCTGAAAATCTATGCATTCCCACCTCTGCCACTGATGACCTCAGTATTACTAAAGATCAAAGCAGAGAGACCCAAGGGAATCCTAATAGCTCCAGACTGGCCAAGACAATACTGGTATCCACTACTACGGAGCATATGTCACACCAAGAAGTGGGCCCTTCCCCAGTGGCCCCTACTTTTGACTCAACACAACTTCAAAACAGTGCATCCAAACCTTCAGACACTGCAGTTAACAGCCTGGGAGATCCCATGAATAACCTCAATCTATCTCTCTCCAAGGAAGTTCAGCGGATATTAACAGAGGCTCGAAGACCATCCACCAGAAAGGTTTACTTAGCAAAATGGAAGAGATTCAGCATTTGGAATACCAGCAAGGGACATGATGCATCATTATTGAACATCCCACTCATCCTGGAATATTTGGCAGATATGCTACAGAATGGACTCTCATATTCTTCCATAAAGATACATGCTTCAGCTATTTCAGCTAGATATAACACTGATCCGCCTGTCTTTTCACATCCTTTGCTAAGGCAATTCCTCAGGGGAATCAAGAACATTAAGCCACCAAGAAAGGCCCCAGTGCCAGCCTGGGACCTCAACTTTGTCCTAGAAAAACTGACTCTCCCTCCATTTGAGCCAGCAGCTTCAGTCGACTTACAATTTCTCTCATGGAAGACAGCTTTCCTGTTGGCAATTATCTCAGCAAGAAGGGTTTCGGAACTACAGGCCTTAATGGCAATACCACCGTTCATAATCTTTCACAGAGACAGGGTCTCATTAAGGACCAACCCTACTTTTATGCCAAAGGTGGTATCTAGGGTTTCTTTAATTCAAGCTATTCATTTGCCTGCTTTCTTCCCCAATCCTGAGAACAATGGGTGTTACATACCTTGGACATTCACAGACAACTTCGATACTACCTGGACAGAACCAAGACCAGTCTGAACAACTTTTTGTAGCTTACGCCCCTGCAGTCCAAGGAAAAGCAATTTCAAAACAGACTATTTCAAAATGGATTGGACATTGCATCAGATTCTGTTATTCCTTTCATGGGAAGACTGTACCAGCCAATGTCAGACCACATTCCACCAGAGCTACAGCCACCTCTACAGCATTCTTAAGAGGGGTGCCTACAAAGGACATTCTAGAAGCTGCTACATGGAGCTCCGTGCATACATTCTCCAAACACTACAATCTCCCTCTATACTCCAGATCCAGAGCAGGCTTTGCTTCGGCAGTCCTGCAGGGTTTGATTGCCACACCATCTTTTTCCTAGAGCATTCCCCCTCCCCCAGCTAAGCCATGGTATTCTACCCATATGTTATGACTGCAGTTGCATTCTTGAAGGACATAGTACAGTTTTGTACCTACCATAAATGTAGATGTCCGATAGATATGCAACTGCAGTCATTCCCTCCCTCCATACCCCTCTATGCCTAGGGTCCACTCCTATCCCTGTTTCTCTTAGCTGGGGATATCTGTTATGGTGTATCTGTTTATTGCTTACTTATTGTCTGGAATCCTGTTTTTGTCTTCCAATTTGATTACAGCCTTCCTTGGAGGGCACCTGGCATCTGAGGCAAGAAATACTGAAGAAAATGGCGTCGGCTGATGCTTATATACTCCAGCCGCTTTGACGTCGGCGAGAAATGCGACATCAGCTGACGTTGGACCCAGACTTTGGAATCCAGCCGACCGAGGGCTGCCTGAGGCAGGACAACCCATATGTTATGACTGCAGTTGCATATCTATCGGACATCTACATTTATGGTAGGTACTAAACTGTACTTTTTCTATTAGAGGGATCTTGTCCTTGTTTGTTCTTCTTTGACAGTTTATAAAGTTTTCCCTTTTTGGTGTACTGTTTAGAACTGAATATGTCGAAAGAGCACAGACCTTCTGGTTCAAGAAGTGCTCTAAATGCAGCTACAAAATGTCCATTACGGATGATCACTCTCTATGCGTGTATTGTTTAGGCCCTATACACCTTCAGGAGTCATGCAGCGTTTGAGAGGAAAAACAAATTGATATTAAAAGGGCTTATTAAACCTACTTTTGAGGAGGCTTTATCTTCTTCCTCTTCTCCATCGAAGAAAAAGAAATCGTCGGCTCCGACCAGCCCGTCGGAACCGGCCACAAAGAAATCTCGGCAGGCTTCTCCATCGGCTCCACGGACTTCGGAGCCAAGGACGGAACGGTCTGCCTCGATGCCTCCAGCCTCGACTCCTCTGGCTTCGGAACCGACGGCTGGGCTGAGAGGCGGGTCACCTTCATCGGCTCCACTGACTTGAGCCGATGAGAGTTCCAGCTCAGACTCTTCCCTTCGCCGAAGTCCACCCGGCTCGAGAAATTACTATGGTTGTGGAGTCTCCCTCGGCACCGATATTCATTGAGACTATTCGGAGCTGGTCCCCCAGTCCTTCGGAACCGGTGGAGAAGTCGACTCGAACTCGTTCGATCTCTTCTCGGTCTTCGAGAATGTCGGATTCGGACATAGACAGGGTACTTCAAAGGCTGTTTCAGTCTCCAGTCTTCCAAAAGTTGGTCTCTGCTCCAGCCCAGTCGGCTCCAGAGACGGTTGCCCACCCTGTTGTCTTGGTTCCTCCTCCAACAGCCTCGGCACCGTTGGAGTCGGTGCTGGTGGAGCCGGTGGAGGTTTTCGGGTCGGCTCTGACCCTTACTCCAACCCCGCCCTTTGGATCGGAGTTCGGTACATGGACCTCCTCGGTCGGCCCCGGGGGTGACGCTTCGGGACCGATGTTTTTGGTTCCGAGCCTCCCTCTCGGTGCATCGGCTGCGGGAGTGCCGTCTACTGTTGTGGCCTCGGGGGTCGGACCTTCTCAGGACTCTGGGGTCCCGCCTTCAGGGCCATGAGGAGTGCTTTGGCCAAATCTTCTTTGGCCACCTCCACCGTCTCACCGGCACCTTCCCTTGGCACGGAGACTGGTTCCTTTGTAGTCCCCCTGTCTCAAGACAGCGGAGCCCTGGGGCCTGAGGTCACCCCCATTGGGGGTTCCCCCCTTCCTGGAGGTCCTTCCGAGGCTTCTTCAGAGGAACCTCCCAGGAAGAGACAGTGCAAGAGGAAGCACGTTGACTCCCGGGACGAGTCTCTCACCTCGGACACCGACCTCGATGATGCGGAGGGGTCCCCCAAGTCGTCCTCGGATGATGTCTCCTTTGCGGACATCTTAGAAATCCTGAAAACGAGGCGACTGGCAGTCCAAACCCCTTCTGCTGAGGAGTCGGTATTCCTCAAGGCCTTGGGGCTCAGCCCTCCGCCTCCTGGGTGTCTCCGCCCTTGATGATCTTCTAGATTTGATCTCGAGGGGGAGCACCGGATTCTGTGGAACCGGTGCCAGCTCGCCCCAATAAATTTCTTTCAGCCCCCCCGAAAAGGAATTCCTCTCTAAAGGTGTGGCTGTAGATGCCCTGGTGGTGGCATCTGCTACCCAACAAGATGTGGCAGAGGCGTCTACGTCCGTCCATCCTCCTAATAAAGAGTCTAGGAGCATGGATCGGTACGGGAAGCACACCCTTAATTCAGCAGCCTTTACTTTAAGGTCTCTGAATTATCTGACACACTTCACCAGACTTCAGAGGGATCTGGTCAAGGAACTTTCAGATACCCTCTCTGGTAACCTACCTGAGCAGTTGGCCCAGACGGTTAGCTCTCAGCTGGCTACCTTATCATCATTATCGAACTCATCTATGAGGCTCATTTCGTATGCAGCCGAGGGGGCGGGTAGAGCGGCGGGAACAGGTGTTGCTCTACGGAGACAAGCCTGGCTCCGCCTGTGTCACTTTGCGGAGGCCTTCAAGTCTTCCTTTGCCAACGCTCCCTTCGATGGGTCCTCCTTGTTTGGACCCAAGGTAAAGGACACCTTGACCCGCTGTGAACAAGAGGGTAAGACTTTGACTGCCGTAGGGGCACGGTTTTCCACTCCCTTCCGGCCTTATCCCAAGGCTAGAAGAGGGGGAAAATGTGGTTCCGTAAATCTCAAAAGACTTACCCTTCACAGCAGGATGATTCCCCTTCTAGAGGCAGAGGAGGGGGAAATTTTTCAGGAAGACGCCGTCCCAGAGGCGGCAGAGGCCCCCGCAAGACTGGAGACCGCGAGTCCTTTCGTGGCTCCTCAACCTTCCAGCATCCCTGAAGGATTGCCCGACTGCGCAGCTCGGAGCCAGTCGGGGTCGTTCGAGGCACCTAAAGGCCTGGGAGAATATCACTCAGGACCGATGGGTGCTCGAATCATTGCCGGAGGTTACACCATTCCTTTTTCTCAGCCCCCACCATCCCGGAAAATCCCGGACCCACCACCCAGTCAACGGGATCTCGCAGCCATCGAAATTTCAAAGCTGCTTCAAAAGGAGTCATCCAACGGACCTGAAGACCAGACGGATTAGGGACTTACTCAAGATTCTTTTGGTGCCAAAAGACCGGGGCGTGAGGCCCATTTTGGATCTCAGCAAACTCAACCGTTCTGTCAAGAAGTCCAAGTTCGGATGGTCACCTTACAATCCATTCTCCGCTGCTGGAGGAAGGTGTTTGGATGTGTTCCATAGATCTCAAGGGCCTATTATCATATCCTGATAGATCAGGCGTCCAGGAGACACTTGCGCTTCAGCCTGGGAGACAGTCATTTCCAGTTCCGTGCACTGCCCTTTGGTCTCACCACAGCCCCCAGGGTGTTCACCAAATGTTTGGCGGTGGTGACTGCTCACCTGAGAAGTCTAGGATTCCAGGTGTTTCCATACCTAGACGACTGGCTCCTAACTGCCACCTCCAGGTGTCTACTCTTACAGAACCTAGCAGCCACTATATCTCTAGGCAACTCCCTAGGAATCACCTTCAATTGGGCAAAGTCTGTGTTGCTGCCATCTCAGCGCATACGGTTTATCGGAGTAGAGATAGATTCAATGCAAATGTGGGTCTATCTTCCTACAGAGAGGATAGAAATATTACAGTCTCAAGTTCAAGCATTGCTCCTCAAACGCCGAGCCCCAGCCAGGATGGTCCTACAACTGTTGGGCTCCATGTTGGCCACCGTTCTCCTAGTCCCCTTGGCAAGATTACATATGAGGATTCTCCAGTGGCTCCTGTCAGTCCAGTGGTCTTATCAGGATCTCCCTCTCAGTCACCTCATTCTGATCACAGAGACGTGCAAACAGGACCTTCGTTGGTGGCTTCTTTCCTCCAACCTGGATCAGGGGCGACCCTTCGTTCCACCACCTCCAGTGGCCACATTGACTACAGACGCCTCCCAGATGGGGTGGGGGGGACATTACCTGGGCAGGTCAGTCCAAGGCAAGTGGCACCCCGACGAGAGTCTCCTACACATCAACATACTGGAAATGAGGGCGGTGCTTCTATCGCTACAAGCACTGCACGGTTACCTCCCCCAGGGCATGATTGCCATTCAGTCCGACAACATGTCAGTAGTCTGGTACCTGAACAAGCAGGGAGGGACCAGGTCCTACCTCCTTTGCAGAGAGGCCATGAAAGTATGGGATTGGGCGATTGCAACCAAACATTTTCTGGTAGCAACACACATTCTGGGGAGTTCCAATGTGATAGCCGACAGACTGAGCAGAACTATCCTCTCCCCTCACGAGTGGTCTCTGAACGACACAGTGGCAACCCAGATTTTCAGAAGATGGGGAACTCCTTGTTGCGACCTCTTTGCAATTCCCCTCAATACGAAATGCCAACAGTTCTTCTCTCTCACCCCAGTTCCGGGGGAGATTCCCAAGGACGCCCTAGTCCAAGCTTGGCCCACCGGCCTGCTGTACGCCTTTCCACCGGTTCCCCTTCTTCCCAGGGTGATCCAGAAGGCGATTCACTTGCAGAGCAAGATAATTTTAGTTGCCCCATACTGGCCTCGTCAAGTCTGGTTGCCCTTTCTTCAGAAATATGCACTGGACGGTCCATGGTTCCTGGACCATGTTCCAGACCTCTTGATCCACCAGTCGGGACAACATCATCAGTCCCTTCACTCGTTGAGGTTAACAGCTTGGCTCCTCCTCTTCCGACCATAGTCAGGAACCATGGTTTGGACTTGGAAGTCATACATATCTTGTCCTCGGCCCACAAGACTTCTACTAAAAAAACGTATAACAGCAAATGGAAGAGATTTGCTATTTGGGCCCAACTCCGGGGATTAGATCCCATTACTGCACCGGTGCCAGAAGTTCTGAAGTTTTTAGCTTCTTTATTCAGTCAAGGTTCTTCGGTCTCTACCATCAAGGTTCAATTGGCAGCTATTTCTAATTTTCATGAAAGTATAGACCCTCCTTTGATGAGCAATAAGTTGTGTAAAGCCTTCATGAAAGGTGCTGGGCTGCTACGACCTCCGATTTCTCATCCCGCTCCACCGTGGGATCTTAATTTCGTATTAGGTGCTTTGACCTCTTCCCCCTTCGAACCGGCAGCAACTTGTGACTTGAAATTTCTTTCTTGGAAGACTGCTTTTTTGGTGGCAATTACATCAGCCAGAAGAGTTTTGGAACTTCAAGCCCTATGTGTCAAACCACCGTACCTGGTTTTTCACAAGGATAGAGTATCCCTCAGGCCTAATCCATCCTTCGTTCCCAAGGTTTGTTCTAGTTTTTGTCTTCAACAGTCATTGGAACTTCCAGTTTTCTTCCCAAAGTACTCAAACAGAGCGGAATACATCTTCCACACATTGGATGTTCACAGGCAATTGCGTTTCTATTTAGATAGGACGCACCAAACACGGAAAACAGATCAGTTGTTTGTGTCCTTTTCGTACAATAAATTTGGCAAAGCCGTCACGAAGGTCACTATTGCCAAGTGGATCAGGGACTGTATCAGCCATACTTACTTCCTTTCTAATAAAGAGCTTACAACCACAGTGAAAGCTCATTCTACAAGGGCTATGGCTACTTCGACAGCCTTTCATTCTAAGCTTGCCATTAATGACATTTGTGTTGCGGCTACCTGGTCTTCTCCTCACACCTTTATTTCTCATTACAAATTGGACGTGGCATCTCGGGGGCGAGCTTCCTCCGGTTCCACAGTTCTCAGGAGTGTTTTCCAGTGAGCCACCCAGGAATCAGGTGCTAGGGACGCTGTCCCATCAGTACAGAATGTAGGCGAGATAGGATCACATAACATCTTTTAGTTATGTACTTACCATAACTTTAGATGTTTGGGATCCATCTCGCCTACATTCCTAATAACCCACCCTCCTTCCCCCTGCCTTGGAGATCAGAAGAGTCCGGACGGTTCAAGTTTAGCCGTTTCATCTTGAAACACCTGGCAATATTATATCAACAGTCTATGTGTGTGTGCATGTGTGCGGACAGACAAGATCTGGGGAAGCTGTGGTGGTGCATCCTGGGATGTAAAATAGCTCAGCCAATAAGAGACTTCGCTCTATAGTATAGCGTGCCGAGTCGGAGCCGAGGATCGGCTCCGAACCCATCAGTACAAAATGTAGGCGAGATGGATCCCAAACATCTAAAGTTATGGTAAGTACATAACTAAAAGTTATAATGTAAATAGAGATGTCAGAATTTAAGTAGAAATATAGTCTTTTACAGAAAATCTGAATGCAAATGTATATGCAGTTACTTATATTTGGTATAACACATTTATAATGCATAATCGTTGAAAGGTCCTCCAGTTTTGGAGCAGTACTTTCCCTCTGTCAAGCTGTAGTCTGCATTTGTCATTTATATTGTTCTTCTTGATCACGCTAACTATTGTTTATTTTTTGTAATTTGTGGAAATTTTCTCCCTAGGCCTCCTCTGAAAAGGAGTACTTTGACTAGTCAGATTTCCCTGGTTAATGAAAGCAGTAAACAAATGCAATAAATAAATAGGACAGCGGGTCATTTTGGGAAGGCAGCATTGGGGAATAATGTTACAGTTGAGTGTCAGCACATCATTTAAGAATAAGCGCTTAATTTAGACACAGTATTCTAGTATTGGCAATACTTGTATCGTGTTTGATGTGCTTGTTTATGTTGGCCCTGTTTATCCCCTGGAGAACTTCTGTTTTGCATTGTATTACAAAATGTGTACAGTTATTTAACCTGAATATCATTAACTGCCTAGTTGCCAAATATTAGCTTTTATCTGTTTTTGTGGCTGCAACTCAGATAAATGATCATATAGTGAAATATTTTGGTGTTATTACAGAAAGACTTTGGAATTGAAATCCACATGGGACATTATGCCAAGTTGCAGTTAGAACAAATGTGCAAGTCAAGACTGTAAAGCATGGCATAAAATTTGGACAAATCATGTTATTTCCTTCCTGTGTAGCTCTAAGAAAGCTTTAAACTTTTCATAGGAAGTACTGGAAATGCCTTGAAAGGGAGGAGATTTTCATTTTAAAAATATTTAACCTGTCATCGAAAATATCAGATGAGTAATGTTTAACTTTCTATGGACATACAGAAATGGAGTGTTCCTGTTTATCTCAAATTATTTTTAAAATCTGTGAGGCAGCAGTTAACAGTCCGTGGAGAACATAAAGAAAGTATGCACTGGTGTATTAACTCATGTTTGTGTCTTTTTAAAGGAATGCCGGTTATTATAGTTAATGTTTCCAAACTGCTTTAAATTAAAATGTGTTCTGATGTCAAACTCAGTCTGAACCTTAACAGGAGGTGTAACTTTTTGATAAGAATGCAGAGTTGTGAATTTAGAAGCACAGGTTTAAATTGTGTTTTTTTCCCTGGTTCGCTTCCTGACAGGGATACATACTGGGTGGAATCTGCATGCCCTTCATCCTCATGAGTTTTCACTGAGGTCTATGGTTTCCTTTCACATCCCAAAGATGCCAGATGGGGCTCTAGGCAGAATTATGTGTCAGGCCCCCAGGATCCCCACTCAGCAACTATTCCCAGTGTCCCATTACTTGCCTCTCTCTCCCCAGTTATCATGAAACACTTCAAACCTGTCAGTGTGCATACTGTTTTTTTTTTCTTTACTTATACAATGATTACATCGATTTGGATTTAATTTAATACTTTTATTTCAAATCTTGTAGCACAAACATTTGTAGCCATTTGCTAAACAAAATGCAGTTTCATAATTAAAACAGACTTATCATGAGTAACAGTAAGCTTCTCTGTCCTTGGAACTCATTCATTGAAACTGCATTGAAACTCACATTCACAGAAAATGCATCTGGCCAGTGGCAGATCTTTCCAACCTTTAGGTAATACCAAGTACCTTTGGGTTGTTTTCAAATCATGGGGCCCCAGACACATTTTTAGAACTAAGTATAAATGCATGTGTTCTTTGATTAATTGGTTGTTTTAAATGATATACTTTGTTTAATACAGCATCATTTTTAAGAGTGCTTTTTAAATGTAGTTTTGAACATTTTTCTAGTAAGCAGTGAAACAAAACATAAGAACCAGTAATGACAAAGCTACTCATTTCTGAGCATTTCAACCATAAAAGGCTACCAATAATAACAAGGCTACTCATTTCTGAGCATTTCAACCATAAAAGGCTACTCACACTGCTGTCATTATAATTCACCAATAACAGTCAATATGCACAATCTCTAAGTCATCTGAATAATAGAGGTGTGTAATTAATTGCATTTCAGTTCTTCATCTACAGATTCAGTGACTGCTACCCTTGAAGAATAACATTGCATGTGAAGTTGTTAAATCTCGCCATTTATTCTCACTGATGGGTTTGGAGCCGATCCTCGGCTGCGACACGGCTGTTAGCAAAGCTCAAGGTTTGCCAGTAGCTCGAGATCAAGCCCCTTATCCCATGATGCACTGCTGGAATTACCTCAGATCTAGTTTGCCACTGCATAGATCTTAGTGTTCCAGATAGCGCTGACCAATTTTATTGGAAAGATTCGTCTATTTGCAAGTTTTAAAAACTTTTTCTTCACTTTCATTCTTGTTAGGATAGTTTATATATATATATATATATAAATATACATATATATATATATATATATATATATATATATATAAATATACATATATAGATTTAGATAAGTGCCCTGTGTTGGCTTTGTTTTTTCTATAGAAGTGTTTCTAGTCAGCAGTTGGCTTAGTAGTTGGCCTTGTATTTAACTAAATTTTTAGTCAGCAGTTAGTTAAATAGTTGCTTTGAGTGTGTTTTTTTTCCCCAGTTGTTTAAATTTGCCTACATTTAAAATGATGTCTGATGAGAAAGAGAAGCCACATCCTAAATCTGGCTTAAATAAATGTCGGATTGTGGACAAAAAATGCCAGTCACTGATGGGCACGTTCAGTGTGTTTATTGTCTGGGGGCATTACCCCTCTAAGACTCTTGTGGCATCTGTCACTCCTTCTCTTCCAGGGTACTTTTAGAGAGGAGGAGGAAATTGGTGGATAGGGGTTTACTTCAGCACCCCTTCTCGGAAGCACTGGGTGACCATGATGGTGCTAGTAAATCCTCTAAGTCATCCAAGTCTTCAAGTGACTCCAGGTTATCGAAAAAGGCTAAAAAAATGGAGGGTGTAGGGTCATCAGTTCCACTGCCTTCAGAACAGAGTGTCCCTTCTGTTTGGAGACAGCTCACAGCTTTGGAGCCGGTTTCTGAGATTCCCTCATCTCCTCTGCTCCAATCAGCACCCTCGGTGCACTCCTCGAAGTCTTCTGTCAGCCTCTCAGATCTGGATATGAACCAGAGAGCCTTTCAGGACACACGTGGTGAACCCCCCCTAGAGGCAGAGGAGGGGTTATAATGGAAGACACTGACCGCGCGGCGGGGGGGCTCCACAACAGCAGGGTGTGACAGAGGCCAGTTCTCTGGTCAGCCCTACCAGCGCTCCTGAAAGGAGACCCGGCTGTCCGGCTCTGGAGGCAGTCTGGGGGGGGTTGCTTATCTCTATACCCAGAAGCCTGGCTAAACATAACATCCGATACCTGGGTACAAAGCATCATTTCCAGAGGGTATTTCATACCATTCTCTTCCCCTCCCTCTCCTGTCAACAGAATCCCGGATGTTCCACCCAGTCTCAGGGAACAAGCAACTATAGAGGTCCGCAAGTTGCTAGAAAAAAAAGTCATCCAGCCAGTCCCAGCAGACCAAATAGGATTCGGAACTTACTCAAGATTCTTTTTGGTTCCAAAGAAAACAGGGGACTGGAGACCTATCTTGGACCTCAGCAGACTCAACCAATTTGTAAAAAAAAAAGAGAAGTCTCGAATGGTCACGCTTCAGGCCATTCTTCCCTTTTTAGGGAAAGGCGATTGGATGTGGCTCCATCGATCTCAAGGATGCGTACTACCACATAAAGATGGACAGACACTCCAGAGATCACCTGCATTTCCGGCTGGGAGCCAATCACTGCCAGTTTCAAGCCTTGCCCTTTGGTCTCACTACAGCCCCCAGAGTGTTCACCAAATGCATGGCAGTGGTCACGGCTTATCTGAGACATCTAGGATTCCAGGTGTTTCCATACCTAGACGATTGGCTCCTTACCGCCACCACCTGGCATCAATTGATTCAGGCAACAGAATCTACACTGACACTGTGCAACCACTTAGGCATTACAGTCAACTTCGAAAAGTCTGCCTTATTGCCATCGCAGCATACCGTCTTTATAGGAGCAGAGTTAGATACCTCATCCACCACTCTACGTCTTCCAGTCGAAAGGGTCTAACTTCTTCTCCAACACGTCAACTCATTGGTGTCAAAGAACAGAGCTACAGCCGCAGAGGTCTTGAAGGTACTAGGTTTAATGGCTACAGTAATTCTAGCCATTCCACTCGCAAGGATGCATATGCAAATTCTTCAATGGCTTCTGTTCGCTCAATGGTCTTACCAGAAATTGCCAGTGAACCATATGATTCTCATCACAAACTCTTGCAAGAGGGACCTTCGGTAGTGGTTGACGTCTTTTCATGTCACAATAGGATGACCCTTTGTGCCCCCCCCCCCCTGTAGCCACTGTGACCACAGACGCTTCCCTGATAGGGTGGGGGCATTTTCAGGGAAAGACTGGCCAAGACACATGGACGGATGAAGAGTCACATCTGCATATCAATGTTCTGGAGTTGAGAGCAGTATTTCTGGCATTGCAGTACTTTCAGGACTCTCTTCCTCTAGGGACAATTGCAGTTCAGACAGACAACATGTCAGTGGTCTGGTACTTCAACAAACAGGGTGAAATCAAGTCTTACCCCCTTTGTCGAGAAGCCCTCAGAGTATGGCAATGGGCTGTGTCATCCCAGCATTTTCTGTTAGCAACGCACATCCCGGGAAAATCCAACTTGATAGCAGATAAGCTGAGCAGGGCAATCTTGTTGCCTCACGAGTGGTCTCTCAACCAGCACATTTCGGACATGATTTTCTGCAAATGGGGCCAGCCTTGCAGCGACCTCTTTGCCAGTCACATCAATACCAAATGCAGAAGCTACTTTGCCCTAATACCACCTCCGGGACATCCCCAGAGAGACGCACTCGTACAAGATTGGCCTCCCAGTCTCCTGTATGCATTCCCTTCAATTCCATTGATACCCAGGTTTCTACAGAAAGCAAGGTCACTGGGAAGGACTGTTATCCTTATAGCCCCCCATTGGCCTCGACAGATTTGGTTCCCTTTTCTATGCCATCATTTGCTGGAGGATCCATGGATCCTGGACCCAGTTCCAGACCTCCTGACACACCCGTCAGGGAACCTCCATCCTTCATTGCAGTCTCTAAAGCTGACTGCTTGGCTGATCCACTTCCCCAAATAGCCAGGCTTCAATCACTCTCAGATGACACAAGAGAAATTCTGTTGTCTTCTCATAAGCCATCCACCAGAAAACTATACCACAGTAAGTGGAAAAGGTTCTCCATTTGGGCCAGCATACAAAAAATTGACCCTTTCCGAGCTCCTTTGTCGTCCATTTTAGAGTTTTTGAAAATGATTTTTAAGGAAGGAGCAGCAGCTGCCAGAGTTCGGGTTCAGTTAGCCGCCATATCTAATTTCTACCTTGAATTAGATGGGTTAAATGTTATGGCCCATAAGTTATCTAAGGTTTTTCTCAAAGGTGTTTTTCACATGCGGTCTCCTGTTAAAACCCCTTATTCTCCTTGGAATTTGAATTTTATGCTATCTCAAATAATCACCCCCCCCCCTTCGAACCAGCATCATCTTGTGATCTTAAATTTTTGTCCTGGAAAACTATTTTTCTAGTAGCTATTATTTCTGCCCACAGAGTGTCAGAACTTCAAGCATTATCTGTCAGACCTCCTTATATGATTGTCCATGCTGATAGAGTATCTCTCAAAACAAACCCCTCCTTTTTGCCTAAAGTCTGTTCTGAGTCTAATATCAATCAGGTCATTGAGTTGCCAATCTTTTTTCCCAACCATTCCAACATATTAGAATACATGCTGCACAAACTTGATGTGCACAGACAGCTCAGAGTTTATCTTGATAGAATTAAGGATATTAGGAAATCAGATCAACTTTTTGTATCCTTTTCGGAGGCCAGAAAAGGTAGACCAGTGGCTAAAACAACCCTTTCAAAATGGTTATCGGATTGTATCTCATTTGTTCATGCAACTGCTAACATACCTTTGCCACACAAAGTAAAGGCTCATTCAACCAGAGCCGTTTCTACGTCTTCTGCTTTTCAAGCCAAATTGCCCCTTGATAACATTTGTGCTGCAGCCACTTGGTTTAAGCCTCATACTTTTATCACTCATTACAAAGTGGATAAGGCTTCCAGGGACAGGTCTTCTTTTGGTTCTACAGTCCTGAAAAATGTACTCCCATGAGCCACCCATGATTGCAGGTGCTAGGGACGCTACCCATCAGTGAGAATAACCGGCGAGATTTAACAGCTTCACATAAAGAAGTTATGTACTCACCATAACGTTCCATGTGAGTTGTTTATCTCGCCTTTATTCTCACGTCCCTCCCTCCACCCCTCTCCTGGCTGACAGTTGACCTAGAGGTTAGTATCATCCTGGTTGTTCAATCCTTCTTCTTCCTTCTTGGGGAGTGCACCCCTTACGGGATTATATATATATATATATATATATATATATATATATATATATATATATATATACACACGCAGCAAACAAAATCTGAGATAATTCCAGCAGTAGCATCATGGATAAGGGGCTTCACAGGGGGATTATATCTTATGTAGGAGGGCCAGTTTGAAGGAGATTGGAGACTGTAAAGTGCTGACCGGAGAAAGTATAGTTAGGCAGCATAGGATGGTGGTTTGTAGTATGACGTTGGTGATCAAGAAGAGGAGGAGGATTGTGAGGGCAGCACCAAGGATCAAATGGTGGAAATTGTAAAAGGATAATTGTGAGGTGGAGTTCAGGGATGAGTTAAGACAGGCACTCAGTGGCAGTGAAGAGTTACTAAAGCTAGGTAACTACAGCAGAGCTAGTAAGGGAGACGGCTAGAAAGGTGCTTGGTATCACATCGGGACAGAGGAAGGATGACAAGGAGACATGGTGGTGGAATGAGAAAGTACAGAAGAGTATACAGGCAAAGAGGTTGGCAAAGAAGAAGTGGGATTGTCAGAGAGATGAAGAAAGTAGACAGGAGTATAAGGAGATGAGTTGCATGGCAAAGAGAGAGGTGGCGAAGGCTAAGGATAAGGCATATGGAGAGTTGTATGAAAGGTTGGACAATAAGGAGGGAGAAAAGGACCTGTACAGATTGGCTAGACAGAGGGACCGAGCTAGGAAAGATGTGCAGCAGGTAAGGGTGATAAAGGATAATGAGGGAAACATACTCATAAGCGAGGAGAGTGTGTTGAGGAGATGGAAAGAGTACTTTGAGGGGTTGATGAATGAAGAGAATGAGAGAGAGAGAAAGTTGGATGTTATAGGGATAGTGAATCATGAAGTACAATGGATTAGCAAGGAGGAAGTAAGGATGGCTATGAAGAGAATGAAAAATGGAAAGGCTGTTGGCCCAGATGACATACCTGTGGAAGCATGGAGGTGTTTATGTGAAATGGCAGTGGAGTTTTTAACCAGATTGTTTAATGAAATCTTAGAAAGTGAGAGGATGCCTGAGGAATGGAGAAAAAGTGTTTTGGTACTGATTTTTAAGAATAAAGGTGATGTGCAGAGCTGTAGTAACTACAGAGGGATTAAATTGATCAGTCACAGCATGAAGTTATGGAAAAGAGTAGTGGAAGCTAGATTAAGAAGGGACATGATGATTAGTGATCAGCAGTATGGTTTCATGCTGGGAAAGACCACTACAGATGCGATGTTTGCTCTGAGAGTGTTGATGGAGAAGTACAGAGAATGTCAGAAGGAGAGTTACATTGTGTTTTTGTAGACTTAGAGAAAGCATATGACAGGGTGCCTAGAGAGGAGTTGTGGTATTATATGAGGAAGTCAGGAGTGTCAGAGAAGTATGTAAGAGTGGTACAAGATATGTATGAGGGTAGTATGGCAGCGGTGAGGTCTGCGGTGGGAGTGACGGATGCGTTTAAGGTGGAGGTGGGGTTACATTACGGATCAGCTCCGAGCCCTTTCTTATTTGCAATGGTGGTGGACAGGTTGACAGACGAGATCAGACAGGAGTCCCCATGGACTATGATGTTTGCAGATGACATTGTGATCTGTAGTGAGAGTAGGGAACAGGTGGAGGAGACCCTGGAGAGATGGAGATATGCTCTAGAGAGAAGAGGAATGAAGGTCAGCAGGACTAAGGCAGAATATGTGTGTGTGAATGAGAGGGAGGATAGAAGAATGGTGAGGATGCAAGGAGTAGAGGTGGCAAAGGTGGATGAGTTTAAATACTTGGGGTCAGTAGTTCAGAGTAACGGTGAGTGTGGAAGAGAGGTGAAGAAGAGAGTACAGGCAGGATGGAGTGGGTGGAGAAGAGTGTCAGGAGTGATTTGTGACAGACTACCTGTAAGAGTGAAAGGGAAGGTCTACAAGAGGGTAGTGAGACCAGCTATGTTACATGGGTTGGAGACAATGGCATTAACAAAAAGGCAGGAGTTTGAGCTGGATGTGGCAGAGTTAAAGATGTTAAGATTTGCACTGGGTGTGACAAGGGTGGACAGGATTAGGAATAAGTATATTAGAGGGTCAGCACAGGTTGGAAGGTTTGGAGATAAAGCCAGAGAGGCAAGATTACATTGGTTTGGACATGTGCTGAGGAGGGATGCTGGGTATATTGGGAAAAAGATGCTAAGGATGAAGCTACCAGGTAACAGGAAAAGAGGAAGGCCTAAGATAAGGTTTATGGATGTGGTGAGAGAGGACATGCAGGTGGTTGGGGTGACAGAGCAAGATGCAAAGGACAGGAAGAAATGGAAACGGGTGTTCCGCTGTGGCGACCCCTAATGGGAACAGCCGAAAGAAGATGATGATGATGTATTTGTATATATATGTATAAGGATCTGGATGTAGGTGTGCAGGTATAAGGCACTTACTTGCCAATTATCAAGGAGCAGGGTTTGATTCTGAGCAAAGTCACTTAACCGGACAGTCCACCATTACACACACACACACACACACACACACACACACACACACACACACACACACACACACATACACACTCTCTTCCATTTGGTGGCAGTGCTGTGGATCTGATAACACTCTGTTTTGTTGGCAGTCCTGGATCTATCCCCTTTGCTTTTTGGCCTTAGGTGTAAATCAAATCTCCCGCAGTTATGTTACCCTAATGCTGAGGCTTTTGGGACTTGCTGTTTTTCTCCCAGGAGGTCCTAAAGCCCTCATATGTTCTTACCGAAAGTGTTGTTTGAGGTCCTAAGTCCCTCTTGTGTTTATGGAAGTCTTCAGTGTGTGTGTGTGTGTGTGTGTGTGTGTGTGTGTGTGTGTGTGTGTGTGTGTTCTTGTGCTTGTATGCACGTCTTGCAGGGGACCGGAATACTGCCAAGGACTGTCTCTCTGTCTTACTTCAGTTGCTTGCTTGAATTAGACTCCTGTTCCCCCATGAGACTGAATAGGATAAAGTGGCTATAAATTCTGTCATAGTGTTTCTACACTATGTTTTGAGCATTTCTGGAATTACTTAGTGTTTTCTTAATATGAGAAATAAAAAGAAGAAAAAATGAACATGAAATGCCCTTGATGGATATACCAAATTTATTGTTACATCTTTCACATTTACTCCATGCCTTCTTTGTTTCTGCCAAGGTTAAATTTATACTGTCTCATTATTGTAACTGCTGGAGTATCCGCAGTACTCACTATGGCTGCCAGCAGAAAATCTAGTGTCATGGGACTTCCTTAGACCTCTTGTTATTTTTTGATCTCCATAGGTAACCAATCAAAGGGCTGTGTGTGTCACTACTGACTAGTTGTCTTTTCAGGTTTGTGTGTGTGCAAGATTGGTCTCGCCTTATCTGTTCATAACAAATTAACTGTATATATAATTTTAGAGAGCCATTCATAGTTGCACCCTCTCATCATGAAAACGGACTTCAGACTTCTTGCAAGAAGTGAATATTGATTATTCTTTTGGGTCTGTGGATGTAGTTTCCTTTTATATATGCATTGAACAAGACACTGGAATCGAGTTCGTTAGGAGGTATCTTATTATATTCAATCTTTGTTAATACTGTTTGCACTCTGTTAGAAACAATTTTGGATGATAATTTCTTTACCTTCCTGGGTAAACATTACAAACAGAAATCAGAGGTGGCTATGGGTTCAAGGGTAGCTCCAGTATTCACCAACCTTGTGATGTCCTATTGGGAACAGAGGTATTTTAAAATCCACCCATTATTTGAAAAGGTTGCTTTTTACAAAAGATTTATTAAAGACCTTATTGTTGTGTGGAAAGGCACTGAAGAAGAATTTCACCAGCTTCTGGTTTGGTTTAATTCTAGCACTTCATTCCTGAAGTTCACTATGAGTGGCTGTGGGAAAACCATAAATGTTTTGCATATTTCTTTGGCCCTCCATTTGGGAAATCAAAAATTTGAGAGTATTATCTTTATAAAGGAAACTTTTGTGAATCAATATTTATATTGGAAGAGCCAGCACCCACACCACATAAAGAAGGGTGTGGTGAAGGGACAGTTCATTTGTCTAAGTAGACTGACCAGTGAAGGTGACACTTTCATATGAGAGACAGATGTTCTAAAGTCCTTTTTCACGGTGAGAGGGTATAACTCTGATTGGCTTGCTAAAATCATAGATGAAGTTCATTTGTTGTGAACAGATAAGGCAAGACCAATCTTGCACAAACACAAGCCTGAAAGACAACTAGTCAGTGGTGATACACACACACCTCCACACAGAGCCCTTTGATTGGTTAATGGGGGGCATTTACACTCCCCATCATGATAGACATGCAGTTGATCAAAGACATTCTGAAGGAAAATTGGAAATAATTTTGGGAAAACGGTGATCTGTTAGAATACTAGGAGAGAGCCCCATTTTTACATACAAAAAAGTGAACAATATTAAATTCAATAACAGATACAATTATAATTCCAAAGGTGTTGTATGTTTAGCATTGTGTGATTCCTGTTCCAGCTACTATGTTGGTAAGGCTATAAGAAGATTGTCAGGCAGGATTTATGAAGACACTTCAGCTGTTAAAAAGGGTGATGCAAGTAATGCTCTAGCAAAACATTCCTTACAATGTACTGACTTTAAGAAATAAGAAATTTCAGTTGTTTGTACTAGTTGCAGTAGACATGAATGTTTTTCAGGAAAATAGAGTGTAAGGCTGGAATGCCAAGAGTCCCAATGGCAGATAAGATTAAGTTTGACGGACATATGGGCTTAAATAAGACAGTGAACATAAAATGCTTTTTACTAGCACAGAGACTGTGAAGACATCATTTAGTTAAACTGTTATTAAGATTTGAACTAAGCTTCACTGTGTTTTTGTTTGTTTGTTTCGCACTGTATTTTTAAATTTTATTTTGAGTTCTTAGGGGGTGGTGATTGGACATTAGTGAACGTGACTTTTCAGTCACTATTTTTAAACCGTGGCTGAGTGTTTAACAGTTAGATTCTGATGAAGTTCTGAGTGTTTTATAAAAAGAACGAAAGTGCTTAATCTTAATATTGTTTCTATGACTCCTTTCGTGCAGCTTTGTGGAACATTTTGTCATTTGATTGCAGTTTGTCTGTCTTTGTGCAGTCAGGTGAATGTGTGTGTGTGTGTGTGTGTGCGTGTGTGTGTGTGTGTGTCTGTGTGCGTGAGTGCGTGTGTGCGTGCATGTGTGTGTGTGTTTGTGCACACGAGTGAGTATGATGTGTTCATGTGCACGTGTGTTTTATTTGTTAAACTCCTCTGCAAATAATTAACACTTTACAAATAAAGGACATTAAAGTAGCATTCTTTGGATTGCGTTTTAATGTATAAATGGATTACTCATTACAAATGTATATTTGAAGAAAAGTGTAACCTCAAGAAAAAATTGTGGGAAAAAATCAAGGAGATTTAAACACTAAAAAAAGTAACATTATTAAATACTAGTGCTGTGAGTCTTAAGAGCAAGCTAAGTTTTGAGGGAAAATTTAAGGTGTAGGTACAAGAGTGGCATCAGAAATTTATCTGAAAGGTGATCACTGGGGAATGTTGAATTTGTGGTGGAGTCATTGCCACATTTGTGAGAGCTAGGGTGAAAATGTTGCAGATAATCACAGTTAAACAGAAGGGATACATTGAATTAACTAAAGGTGAGACTAGGCTAAACCCCTTTGCAGTTTATAGCTCCGTCTACAGTTCAGAGCATGTATGACTGTGTAGTGTTCTGTAATGTGCACCTAGGGGAATGCTGCAAGATGTTTGAGATCTTAACTTGCCAAAAGCTGTAATGGGATTTCAGAAATGTGAGAACAACACTGAAACAAATGTGAACAATTTATAGAAAACTAATTTTAGAAAAGACTGTAACAGTCCCCAAATGGAGAAATATATTGTAGATAGTAAACCATAGTAAAACAGAAACAGGAGTAACCATGGCTTATGGAACAGCACTGAGAAACCGTTGCACAGCCACTTTGTGGAGATGAGAGAATTGTCTATGGACCCCTCCCCTCCACCTTAGTAATACTTTCTAACCCAAAGCCTGCCCCTGCCCCTAACCTGCATCTTAAATTAAAAAAAGCCCTTCCCACAACACTACCACTACAGAAGACAGCTCAGACATTCACTGCATGCGTACTTGCGTGTGTGCACTTGTGCACACGCTCGCGCGCGCACACACACACACACACACTAAATCTATCCTTTGACTTAACCCTAACACTAAAAACTCACAATCATTCATATTTAATCTATCCTCTTACCTAACCCTTACTCTGACACCAACCTACTCATGTGGAAACACACACATACACATGCACGCCTACTACACATTCCATTTACCTGCTTCTACAATATACACACACAAAAAAAAATCTGTTTATTTAATAAACCAGACATTCAGCCAAAAAAGTATATATATATATATATATATATATATATATATATATATATATATATATATATATATATATATAAATCCCTATCAGTTGATCAGGTTTTCAGAAATGCGAAATTCATATCGGCGAGACGATATGATTGAATTTCCAAAAACTCAATGCTTTTGAATGGAGATCGTGTTACAGTAAGCATCGGAAAATTTAGCATTTTTCCTCAATGTAGTGTGATCTCGGATTTGATATATATAATTTGCAGAGGGTATGTGTGTGGGGGTGCATGGTGGCTTGCCACCCTGCAAAAATGTTCGAGTTTTTGGAAATGCGATCATATCTTCTTGCCGATATGAGTTTCTGAAAACTCGATCAACTTATATATATATATATATATATATATATATATATATATATATATAGAGAGAGAGAGAGAGAGAGAGAGCACACACACATACACACACGCACATGCATATGTATAGTAACTTTTTAGAAGAGTCCAGTAATTAGCACCTCTGATAGCGTAGAATGCTGTTTAGCACTTCACACTGAGGGGTGTGGTCTTGTGGCTGCTTCATCAGGGTTAAAACATACGATGTGTTGTCCTATCTCACCTTCATTCTTAGCCAGGATGGGTTTGGATCCGACTCGGCCTTCTATACAAGCTCGAGGTCTTCCACTAACTCGTGGCTAAATCCTGTCCCAGCATGCACTAGGAAAGCTTCTCAGATCTCGTTTGCTACTAAACAAGATCGGGTGCTTTCTACTGGCTAAGTTGTTGTTTTTCTTTTCAGCTTTTCCCGGTTAGGGGTCGCCACAGCGGAACTCCGGTCAGCTAATGATTGGCAGTAGATTTTTATGGTGCCGAATTGCCAGCCCAACACCCAACCTTCAGCGAAGGCACACCCTATACTCCTATACTTCTTTATTATTATCACTGTTATTGAAGATTGCTTATTCCTAATTATTATTGCTTATCATAACTAGTTTGGTGCTAGTTTGTTATTTCCGCTTTGTTCTGCTGATTTTTTTCTGCTGTTGACCATCGTTTTCCGTTAGGCCTTATTTCCCCTATCCCGGCTTCTATCTAACACCTTTACTAGCTCATTTTAGTTAGATGGCTCTTCTTAACTTTGTTTTTTCTCTAAAATTGTTAAAGTTAGTTCGTTTAAGTTAGAGAACTGTTTTATCCATGGCCTGTTTAAGTTAGAGGGCGTCCCCCTTCTTTCACTCTTCTGGGCATAACCCATTTATGTTAGAGGGCTGTCCCATCCCCTTTTTCCTTTGTTTTACAATTATAGTTCATTGTTTAACTGCTGTTGTGGCTGCTGCTGTTGTTATTGTTAAAAAAAAAAAAAAAAAAAAATGTTCTAGCCTTTTTTTCATGTTGTATTCTTTGTTCAGAATGTCCTCTAATGATCTGAAATCCTCTGGTTTCAAACAATGTTGGAAATGTGGACAAAAAATGTCCCTAACTGATAGACACACTATTTGTGTATATTGCCTAGGAGCTGTCCACATCCAGGTGCCTTGCTCAACTTGTCATTTATTCAGTCACAGGGCTCTTCTGGAGAGGAAAAACAAGTTAATACTAAGAGGACTTTTAAAAAAACCTTTTCCCGAAGCAATACAAGAAGGTCCAGGTTCATCAAAGTATGACAAGTCTCCTTCTAGATCTGACAAATCTTGGAAGAGATCTTCCTCTTCCAGTGCTCCATCAGAGCCTTCCAAACAGATTACAAAAATTTCCACATTGGATCCTAAGGCTGTCGGATCCGAGAAATCTACTGCTCCAACACCATCAGTCTCGGTGCCAGTGGAGTTCGAGTTGCGGAGCTTGTCCCCTATATTGGAGCCATTCTCCCCTACTCTTAGATCTCGTATACTCCAGCCTTCCAAGTTTCCACCCCCTCCACTCGGTCTTCCAGGAGCCTGTCTGACAATGATGTGGATCAAGTGGTACAGAGGCTATTAAGAACACCGGCGCTGGCCAAGCTGTTATGGGACGCAACCGCGAGGGCTTCTGATCCGACCACATCCTCCCCTTCTACTTCAGTTCCTTTTCCAATCCAACCTTGGAGCTGGAATGTCCGGAGCTGATATTGGTGTAACCCTCGGAACCGAGGCCTATTACGGGATCTTCGGATCCGATAATTGCTCTGATATCCTTGGCTCCATCAGAGCTTGAGGAATCTAGGAGCCAACGCTGTCCAGTCAAGTCCAGGGAGGTGAGTTGGATCGGACAATTGTCTGATCCGAACTTGCCTCTTGGGGCAGTGGCTCGGGTGAGCTCGGCTCCTACCTCAGCCTCAGAGCCATCCGCCTTGATTCTGGGGATTCCCTCGGGTTCTTCAGATCCAGGGATTTCCTTGGATCAGGGGTGAGGGGCTTTTGAGGTGATGCTAAGAATGCTGTCTCCACAGACAGTTCCGCGGTGGTCATCGCTAGACGTTCTTTCCCCAAAGGCACCGGTGTCTGCCTCTATACCCTTGCAACCACCTAGGCCTTAGGATGCCCCACAGGGTGCCCCCCTCTCTTCTGAAACCTCTCCAGAGTAACCTTTTGAAGAGGTCCCTTAGAAGAGGCTGTCTAAGAGGAAGCATTTAGACTCCCCAGAGGAGTCCATCACTTTGGATACGAACTCCGATGATGCCGAAGGGTCCACACAGTCACCTCCTGATGATGTCTGCTTTGGAGATATCTTAGAAATACTTAAAACAGAGAGGCAGCTGGAAGTCCACCAAGCCTTCAGCAGAGGAGTCCGTGTACCAAGTCCTCTGGATCTCACCCTTCCTCCACTTGGGTGTCTCCGCCTTTCGTTGAACGTCTGGATTTAGTTTCTCGAAAGGTGTGAGAGTCTCCAGATTCAGTGAAACCTGTTCCTCGGAGGCCAAATAATCTCATCACCTCTCCTCAGACAAAAACTTTTTAACTAAGGGAGTCGCAGTAGATGCTATGGTGGTGGTGGCAGCTACCAAGAAGGAACTTTCAGAGACCTCTTCTTCTGTTCAGCCACCGAGCAAGGAGTCGCACACTATGGACAGATATGGAAAGAGCATTTTTTCTTCAGCGATTTTTGCTGTTAGATCGCGGAGTTACTTGACCCACTTTACTAGATTACAGAGAGATCTCCTGAAGGAATTAAGAGATACTCGCCATGGTTCAGCAGCTGAAGGGGTGTCAGAGAAAGTTTCCTCTCAGCTCTCTACCTTAGATTCAGTGGTCAACTCCTCCATGAGACTGATTTCTTATGCAGTGGATGGAGCGAGTAGAGCAGCGGGTTCAAGAATTTCCCTAAGGAAACATTCTTGGATGAGCTTGTGTGACTTCGTGGAATCCTTTAAATCTTCTTTTGTGAACACCCTGTTTGATGGCTCATCTCTGACCGGGCCTAAAGTCAAGGGCACACTAACTAGGTGGGAGCAAATAGGAAAGATTCTCTCTGCCGTAGTAGTCCGTTTTTCCCTACCTATCACACCATATCCCAGAGGTCAGAAAGGAAGTGGAAAATGTGGTTTCAAAAATCCCAGAGATTTTTCTAGGACACACGTGTGAATCTTCCCCAGGGGCAGAGAGGGAAGTAGTAATTGAAGACACCAACCATGTGGCAGAGGGGGTCCGCAGAATCAGGGCGACAGAGAATCTTTCTATGGTAAGCCCTTTCAGCGCTCCTGAGTGGAGGCTCGCCTGTTCATCTCTGGAGGCAGTCGGGGGTCGCTTATCTTTGTACCCAGAAGCCTGGCTATGAATATCAAAAAACAAGTGGATACAAAGCATCATATTGAGGGGTTACTCCATACCCTTTTCCTTCCCCGTCCCAAACATAAAAAACATCCCAGAAATTCCACCCAGTCAAAGGGATCAGGCAACATTAGAAATTCAAAATTTGCTAGAGAAAAGAGTCATCCAAACAATCCCTGCAAACTAAATAGGATCCGGAACTTACTCAAGATTCTTTTTAGTTCCAAAGAAAACAGGGGACTGGAGACCAGTTCTGGATCTCAGCAACCTAAACAAATCTGTAGGAAAGTCCAAGTTCTGGATGGTAGCACTGCAGTCAATACTCCCTTTTCTGGGACAGGACGATTGGATGTGCTCGGTAGACATCTGGGACAAGACGATTGGATGTGCTTGATAGACCACCAGGATGCATACTCCACATAAGAATGGACAGGTGGTCCAGGAGACACCTGCACTTTTGGCTTGGAGCCAATCACTACCAATTTCGAGCTCTGCCATTTGGCCTCACAACAGCCCCCAGAGTGTTCACCAAATGTATGACAGTAGTCACGGCTCACTTGAGGCGTCTAGGTTTCCGGGTGTTTCCATATTTAGATGACTGGCTCCTAACCTCCACCACCAAGCATCTACTAATTGCAGCTCTGCTCTCACCTAGGAATTACAGTAAACCATGAGTGGTCCTTAAAACAGGAAGTAGCGGAAAAGATTTTCCGCAAATGGGGCCAGCCTTGCTGCTACCTTTATGCAACATCCATAAATGCCAAATGCAGCAGCTGCTTTGCCCTTATCCCTGACGGGGAAGTCACCAAGGGATGCAATTGTCCATGATTGGCCCTCAGGTTTCCTTTATGTCTTTCTTCCCTTCCCATTAATACCCAAAGTTCTGCAGAAAGACAATTGCTTGGGAGAGGACTTGATACTCATCACCCCATATTGGCGTCGTCAGATCTGGTTCCCTTTCTAGTGGCCTCATTTTTGGGAGGCGCTTTGGATTCTGGTCCCATTTCCTGACCTTCTGACTCATGCATCAGGAACACTCCATCCTTCCTTTCAAACTCTCAAATTGACAGCTTGGCTGCTCCGATTCCATCCATAGCCAGGTTTCCTAACCTCTCTTCATCAGTTAAAAACATCCTAATATCTTCTCATAAGGCTTCAGCGAGAAAGATATATAGAAGCAAATGGAAAAGATTCCCATTTTGGGCTTCTCATAATGATATTGACCCATTTTCTGCCCCAGTCAATTCCATACTAGAATTCTTGGCAAAACTTTTCAATGAAGGCGCAGCCACAGCTGCAATTAGAGTTTATTTAGCAGCGATATCTAGTTTCCATTTAGGTGAATCAGGCTTCATTATTATGTCTGACAGACTATGCAAAGCCTTTCATAAAGGTACCTTTTTATTAAGACCGCCTATCAAAGACCCACCAGCACCATGGGATTTAAATTTGGTCTTATCTTGTTTAATTTTTTCCCCGTTCAAGCTAGCATCATCTTGTGAACTCACATTGTTGACATAGAAAACTATTCTCTTGATGGCAATTACTTCTGCTAGAAGAGTGTTAGAGCTGCAAGCCTGGTCAATAAAGCCCTCCTACTTGCTATTCCATAGAGACAGGGTCTCCTTACGAACAAATCCTTCCTTTTTGCCAAAAGTATGTACAGAATCAAACTGCCAGTCTTTTATCCAAAGTACGAGAATAAGGCAGAATACATGTTACACCCAACTGGATGTACGTAGACAATTGCATTTCTACTTACACAGGACGTAAGTATCCAGCAGAGTTCCTAGAGCAGCAGAGACCAGAAAAAGCAACTTTCCAGATTTTAAGTATTTTTTCTTGCATTTTTCGACCATTTGTGTTATTCGACGACTGTTTCTGTCTATTTTATAGTGGTATTACCTGTTTTTCCTGTTTTTATAAGCTTTAATTGTTGGTTGCACTTCTTAGTTTAAGTTTGCTTAAAAGTTAAACTACAGGCTAATACACTCAAGTGTACTAGCTTTTGATAGCATTTAATCGAAAAGCAAAGCATTTATTGTGTTTTCTGTTCTGTCTGTGAAAAAATTAAAAAAAAAAAAAAAAAATATTCTTGTTCTCCTAACTTTCCTGGCTAGTTGTTCCAGTGATCAGGTTTTGCTGATCCCTGGGCTTTGTCTTGGTTCCTGTACTTCTCCATTTTCTTTGTTTGGTCAGGGGGAAGTTTCTTTACTCACCAGTGGGAGTGGGGAGTACTGAGCTGCCTGTTTGTCCTCAGAGGAGTGGTTTAAGACAGTAACTTGTAATTCTTTGGCCATTTTGGGTCATTTCCTGCCTTTTCCAGCCCCCTGCTATAAAGCACGCTTTGGCGGGCTTTTCTGGCTGTAGAGAACTCAGCACAGCTCCTCGTGGTATCCAGCAGAGTTCCTAGAGCAGCAGAGACCAGAAAAAGCAACATGTTAAGTTGTCAATCTCGCCTTCATTCTTGCTTGATGGGTTCGGAGCCGATCCCTCGGCTCCGACTCGGCACTTGCTTTAGCTCGAGAACTCCTTTTACCAGCTCGAGGCAGCCCCATATCCCATGATGCAAGGCAGGAAGTACCCAGATCTCGTTTGCCGCTTCGCTTGGGAGGTCTTCTCTTTACCAGCTCCTGGTAAGTAGTTCACATTTGTGATATTTAAGCCCCTTCTTTTAGTTAAAACTAATAATATTTTTGATAGTTTAATTTAATTTTAACCTTTTTCTGACAGAAGTCCCTGTCTCTTTTAATTTTTTTTAGTCAGTCAATTTTCCCTATCCCATCCCCCCCCTGTTAGGGTGTGTGTGTTGGTGTTTTTTACTAAATACCTCTTGGTATTAGTTTAATTTATTTTGACTGGTGTGTGTGTGTGTTGTGTTTAGGCACCATGTCTAAAGAGAGGGTTTCAGGTTTTAAGAAGTGTGACTCGTGCTGTCAGAAGATGTCTCTGACAGACGGTCACACTTCTTGCCTGTACTGTTTGGGCCCTCTTCACCTGCAGGACTCCTGTGCTATTTGTCACTCCTTCAGCCAGAGAGTCCTGCAGGAGAGAAAATAAGTTGATTCTCAGGGTCTTCTTAAGCCGGAGGGCTCTCCGGCTAAGTCGGCTCCACAAAATCAACCAAAACTGCCAAGGCCCAGGCTTCTGTTTCTAAGCCTGCGGCCTCGGCTCGACTGTATAGAGTCGAGATCGGCTCGGCTGGAGCCGATTCTGGATCCACAAAGCTTTGGCGCCGATGGCTATCGGTGCTGAATCTGCTGAGCACTGTGGTGTCGGCCCGATCGGCCCGACACCCACGTGGCGCGGCATCGGTGTCGGCTCGGTCGGCTCCGACACCCATGTGGCACAGGCATCGGTGTCGGCTCGATCGGCTCCGACACGTTACCTTGGTAGCTGTATCGGCTCGGCTGGAGCCGATACATCGAGACGTTCTGCGGCTCCGAGAAATCGGTGCCGACAGGATCAGTAGTATCGGCTCTGATGGCCCATTCCAGGAAGAGGTCGAGGTCTCCTTCCTTGGAGCCGATACTTTCGGCTCGGCCGCCTCTTCTATCGGGCGGAGCCATCGGAGCCGATCTTCAAGGTCATCCAGGTTGTCAGATCATGACCTAGAGAGAGTGGTCAGTAGATTGCTCAAGTCACAGGTACTGGCCCAAATGCTACACAGTCCGTCTCAGCAGGCGACTGTTGGTCCACACCCGTTACTGTTCCTCCTTCGACTCTACCCCAGAGTTTGGAGTTGGAGTCTTCGGGCATGGTTACTGCTACGGCTGGAGGACGGATACCTCCTTCTGTCCCTTCAGCCCCTACTCTTATCTCCTCTTCCTTAGAGAGATTCGTGGTCGGGCTTCCATGGTCTCCTCCGAGGGGTGAGTGGCATCGGACCCTTGTCCGAGCCGCTCTTCCCCTTGGAGCCTCGGCCTTGGTGAGCTCGGCTCCGACATCTGCCTCGGAGACTTCCTTTCGGTGGCCCCTGGAGTTCCTAGCTCTTGGGCGGGTTCTCTCGGACCTGCCTGGGAGGGAGCATTCGAGGTGATGAAGAGTGTACTGGCCACTGGTATCAGTCAGCAGTCTCTTCCGTAGCTCCACCCTCTATTGTACCTGTTGACATCTCTGCCACTTCTCTTGCTACAGGACCCAGAGATCCTCCGCCTCAGGTTTCCCCATTGGGAATTTCCCCTCTTCCGAGGATTCTCCTGATGTTTCGGGAGATCCTCCTAGGAAGAGGACTTGTAAGAGGAAGCATGTAGACTCCCTGAGTCTGTCACTTGGATACTGACTTTGATGAGTCAGAGGGATCCCTAGATCCCCTCTGAGGATGTCTCCTTCTCAGACATCCTAGAACTTCTGAAACAGAGGGGAAACTGGCCCACCAACAATCCCTCTGAGGATGAGTCAGTATACCTAGAGGCGTTTGGATCTCGGCCCTCCACCTCCTGGGTGTCTCCGCCTTCGACCCCTTATGCAGGTTATTGCGAAAGGCGTGGACAGCTCCTGACTCTGTAGAGCCAGTCCCTAGGAGGCCTTCTAAATTTATTACTGCCCCTAGTGACAAACAATTCCTTACCAAAGGTGTCCCTGCTGATGCCATGGTGGTGGCTGCGGCCACCAAAAAGGAACTTGCAGATCCTTCGTGCCCGTCCATCCTCCTAATAAGGACTCTAGGACCATGGATAGGTTCGCAAGCGGATGTTTTCCTCAGCGACCTTTGCTATGCGTTAAGCTGAATTATCTTTGTCACTTCACCAGACTCCAGAGATATCCTGAAGGAGCTGGGAGAAGTAGTTCAGGATCCTACAGCTGCAGGGGCCCAAGAAAAGATTGCTTCGCAGCTAGGAACCCTCAATTCCATTGCTAACTCCTCCATGCGGCTAATATCTTATGCTGCGGATGGAGAGTAGAGCCAGAGCACAGGTGTGGCTCTTAGACGCCAAGCCTGGATGCGGCTATGTGATTTTGCGGATCCCTTTAAGGCGTCCTTCACAAATTCTCCCTTTGATGGGTCAGCTTTGTTTGGCCCTCAGGTGAAGGAGACCTTGACCAGGTGTGAGCAGGACGGCAAGACTCTTTCTGCTGTTGGAGTCCGTTTTTCCACCCCTTCTAGGCCTTATCCCAAAGGACAGAAGGGTGGGAAGATGTGGTTCCGTAAATCCCAAGGAGTCACGCGGATTCACGTGGTCAGTTTACCCCTAGAGGCAGAGGGGTAACAACAACAGACGCCGCTCTAGAGGCAGAGGGGTCCCAAGAACCAGGGCAACAGGAGTCTCTTCCTGAGAAGCCTTTTCAGCATCCCTGAGGTGTTGCCCGGCTGTCCCTCCTTGGAGGCAGTCGGGGAAGATTATCACTGTACCCAGAAGCCTGGCATTCCCTCACTCAAGACAGATGGGTACAGTCGATCATATCCAAGGGTTACATAATTCCTTTCGAGGAAAGTCCCTTCCCCTCAAGTTCCCTTCCAGATGTACCACCCGGTCTAAGGGACGTTGCAGAGTTAGAAATCGCAAAACTACTGCAAAAAAGAGCCATTCAGCCAGTTACAATAGACCATTCAGAGCCGGAATCTACTCAAGGTTCTTTTTGGTCCCCAAAAAAACGGGAGACTGGAGACCAATATTGGATCTCAGCAGACTCAACAAGTCTGTCAGGAAGACAAGATTCCGAATGGTCACTCTTCAGTCAATTCTGCCCTTCTTACAGAAGGACAACTGGATGTGCTCAATAGATCTTCAGGATGCGTACTATCACATCAAAATTCACAGACGCTCCAGGAGATTTCTCCGCTTTCGGCTGGGGTCCAGTCATTTCCAGTTCAGAGCCCTGCCTTTTGGTCTCACTACAGCCCCCAGAGTGTTCACCAAATGCATGGCAGTGGTCACGGCTCACCTGAGACGTCAAGGATTCCAGGTGTTTCCGTATCTCGACGACTGGCTCCTGTCAGCCACCTCCAGGCATCAGCTTATACAAGCCAGGGATTACACAATAGACCTTTGTTCTCATTTGGGCATCTCAGTCAACTTCGAAAAGTCATCCTTATCGCCCTGCCAGTCTATTACCTTCATAGGCAAACTTAAACACTGTTCGGATGTCAGCTACCCTTACAGAACAAAGAGTTTCAGACATTCAGACTCATGTCAGGATCATTCTGGCCAGCAAGAAGGTACAGGCCAGAATGGTTCTAAAGGTATTAGGTCTCATGGCTGCGGCCATTACTCTTCTTCCCTGGCTCGATTCTACATGCCTCCTTCAGTGGATGCTGTTCACACAGTGGTCATACCAGCAACTCCCAATGCGTCACCAGATTCTGGTGACACAAACATGCAAAGAACATCTTGCTTGGTGGATCACATCGGTTCAGGTTCACCAAGGCAGGGGCTTTGTACCTCCGTCCCCGATAGCCACTGTCACCACGGATGCCTCCCTGATCGGGTGGGGGTCATTATCAGGGCAGGATGGTTCATGGGACGTGGCAACCGTTCGAGTACCATCTGCACATAAATGTCCTGGAGATGAGAGCAGTGCTTTTAACGTTGCAAGCCCTCAACGACTTTCTTCCCGTAGGGACAATTGCAGTCCACACAGACAACATGTCTGTAGTTTGGTATATCAACAAACAGGGCGGAACCAAGTCCTACCCCTTCTGTCGAAGCTCAGACTATGGCAATGGGCGATCTCCTCTCATCGGTTTCTGGTAGCAACGCATATCCCTGGGAAAACCAACATTATAGCGGACAGATTGAGCAGAGCTATTCTCATGCCTCACGAGTGGTCTATCAAGCAATCTATAGCGGAAGAGATTTTTCTGGAATGGGGTCGTCCATGTTGCGATCTTTTTGCTACTCCCCAAAACAGCAAATGTCCAGACTTCTTCAGCCTCTTCCCTCTATCAGGCCATCCCCCCAGAGACGCTCTGACCCAGGATTTGCCCCAGGGACTTCTTTATGCCTTCCCTCCATTTCCTCTGATCCCTCAGGTGATCCAGAAAGCTACCGTTTTGAGAGCCAAATTGATTCTCATTGCCCTTACTGGCCTCGACAAGTTTGGTTCCCGTTCCTCCATCATCACCTTTGGTGCAGCCGTGGCATCTGGACCCAGTGCCAGATCTACTGATTCACCAATCCGGTCAGCTGCACCGGTCAATCCCTTCTCTCAACCTCACAGCATGGTTGCTCCACTTCCTTCCTTAGCCAGGCTTCCTTTGATCTCTAACCCAGTTAGAGACATCATAGTAGCTTCACTAAAATCCTCTACCAGGAGGATTTACACAAGCAAATGGAAACGTTTCTCTTATTGGGCTAAGGCCCAAAATATTGATCCTTTTACTGCCCCTGTTCAGGCAGTTCTGGACTTCTTAGCAGAGATTTTTCATGCAGGCTCCTCTTCTTCCACAGTCAGAGTTCAGTTGGCTGCTATTTCTAATTTTCATGTCGGGATAGCAGATCATAATATTATGTCCCATAGGCTCTGCAGGGCCTTCTTGAAAGGAATTTTCCTACTAAAGCCTCCAATCAGGAATCCTCCTCCTCAGTGGGATTTAAATTTAGTGCTGACATCCTTGATTCTTCCTCCCTTCGAGCCAGCTGTTTCTTGTTCCCTGAAATATCTTTCTTGGAAAACTTTATTCCTAGTGGCTATTACATCTGCCAGGAGGGTGTCTGAACTTCATGCTCTTCGGTTCGACCCCTATTTGATTTTTCACAAAGACAGAGTATCTTTGAGAACTAATCCATCCTTTTACCTAAGGTCGCTTCAAAAACAATCTGAATCAATCCATTGATCTCCTGTATTTTTCCTAATTATTCAGATAGAGCTGAACAAAAGCTACATTATCTTGACGTCCACCGTCAGCTTAGATATTATTTGGACAGAACAAAAAAAATTTAGGAAATCTGATCAACTTTTTGTTTCCTATGCGGATAATAAAAAAGGCCTTCCTGTTTCTAAAGTGACTTTGTCCAGATGGCTTTCTTGGTCATCACTGAAATTTATACGATCAGGGGAAAACAGCTGTGCTCAAAACCTAAAGCACATTCAACTAGGAGTTTAGCTACTTCTACAGCTTTTCAAGCTAGACTGCCTTTGGACACTATTTGTGCAGCGGCCACTTGGGCCACTCCTCACACTTTTGTTTCCCATTACAAATTGGACTTGGCCTCCAGGGACAGAGCCAGTTTTGGCTCTACAGTCCTCAAGAGTTTGTTCCATTGAGCCACCCAGGATAGAGGTGCTAGGGGCGGTCCCATCAAGCAAGAATGAAGGCGAGATTGACAACTTAACATTAAGAAGTTATGTACCTACCATAACGTTCCATGTTAGTTGTCTTCTCGCCTTCTTTCTTGCGACCCTCCCTCCTTCCCCTGGCCTGGACAGACCTTGTATAAGAAACTATTATGCTAAAGACCATTCAAACCTGGTCCTTTTTCCATCTGTAAGTTTCTTCTTCCTTTGGGAAGTATTTTTATGCTTGGTGTTATTGCCCTTTTGTCAACAAACGAGATCTGGGTACTTCCTGCCTTGCATCATGGGATATGGGGCTGCCTCGAGCTGGTAAAAGGAGTTCTCGAGCTAAAGCAAGTGCCGAGTCGGAGCCGAGGGATCGGCTCCGAACCCATCAATCAAGAAAGAAGGCGAGAGAAGACAACTAACATGGAACGTTATGGTAGGTACATAACTTCTTATTTCCAGATTTTAAGTATTTTTTCTTGCATTTTCGACCATTTGTGTTATTCGACGACTGTTTCTGTCTATTTTATAGTGGTATTACCTGTTTTTCCTGTTTTTATAAGCTTTAATTGTTGGTTGCACTTCTTAGTTTAAGTTTGCTTAAAAGTTAAACTACAGGCTAATACACTCAAGTGTACTAGCTTTTGATAGCATTTAATCGAAAAGCAAAGCATTTATTGTGTGTTCTGTTTTGTCTGTGAAAAAAATTAAAAAAAAAAACAAAAAAATATTCTTGTTCTCCTAACTTTCCTGGCTAGTTGTTCCAGTGATCAGGTTTTGCTGATCCCTGGGCTTTGTCTTGGTTCCTGTACTTCTCCATTTTCTTTGTTTGGTCAGGGGAAGTTTCTTTACTCACCAGTGGGAGTGGGGAGTACTGAGCTGCCTGTTTGTCCTCAGAGGAGTGGTTTAAGACAGTAACTTGTAATTCTTTGGCCATTTTGGGTCATTTCCTGCCTTTTCCAGCCCCCTGCTATAAAGCACGCTTTGGCGGGCTTTTCTGGCTGTAGAGAACTCAGCACAGCTCCTTGTGGTATCCAGCAGAGTTCCTAGAGCAGCAGAGACCAGAAAAAGCAACTTTCCAGATTTTAAGTATTTTTTCTTGCATTTTTTGACCATTTGTGTTATTCAATGACTGTTTCTGTCTATTTTACAGTGGTATTACCTGTTTTTCCTGTTTTTATAAGCTTTAATTGTTGGTTGCACTTCTTAGTTTAAGTTTGCTTAAAAGTTAAACTACAGGCTAATACACTCAAGTGTACTAGCTTTTGATAGCATTTAATCGAAAAGCAAAGCATTTATTGTGTTTTCTGTTCTGTCTGTGAAAAAAATTAAAAAAAACAAAAAAATATTCTTGTTCTCCTAACTTTCCTGGCTAGTTGTTCCAGTGATCAGGTTTTGCTGATCCCTGGGCTTTGTCTTGGTTCCTGTACTTCTCCATTTTCTTTGTTTGGTCAGGGGAAGTTTTTTTACTCACCAGTGGGAGTGGGGAGTACTGAGCTGCCTGTTTGTCCTCAGAGGAGTGGTTTAAGACAGTAACTTGTAATTCTTTGGCCATTTTGGGTCATTTCCTGCCTTTTCCAGCCCCCTGCTATAAAGCACGCTTTGGCAGGCTTTTCTGGCTGTAGAGAACTCAGCACAGCTCCTCGTGGTATCCAGCAGAGTTCCTAGAGCAGCAGAGACCAGAAAAAGCAACTTTCCAGATTTTAAGTATTTTTTCTTGCATTTTTCGATCATTTGTGTTATTCGACGACTGTTTCTGTCTATTTTATAGTGGTATTACCTGTTTTTATAAGCTTTAATTGTTGGTTGCACTTCTTAGTTTAAGTTTGCTTAAAAGTTAAACTACAGGCTAATACACTCAAGTGTACTAGCTTTTGATAGCATTTAATCGAAAAGCAAAGCATTTATTGTGTTTTCTGTTTTGTCTGTGAAAAAAATTTAAAAAAAAAACAAAAAAATATTCTTGTTCTCCTAACTTTCCTGGCTAGTTGTTCCAGTGATCAGGTTTTGCTGATCCCTGGGCTTTGTCTTGGTTCCTGTACTTCTCCATTTTCTTTGTTTGGTCAGGGGAAGTTTCTTTACTCACCAGTGGGAGTGGGGAGTACTGAGCTGCCTGTTTGTCCTCAGAGGAGTGGTTTAAGACAGTAACTTGTAATTCATTGGCCATTTTGGGTCATTTCCTGCCCCCTGCTATAAAGCACGCTTTGGCGGGCTTTTCTGGCTGTAGAGAACTCAGCACAGCTCCTTGTGGTATCCAGCAGAGTTCCTAGAGCAGCAGAGACCAGAAAAAGCAACTTTCCAGATTTTAAGTATTTTTTCTTGCATTTTTTGACCATTTGTGTTATTCGACTGTTTCTGTCTATTTTATAGTGGTATTACCTGTTTTTCCTGTTTTTATAAGCTTTAATTGTTGGTTGCACTTCTTAGTTTAAGTTTGCTTAAAAGTTAAACTACAGGCTAATACACTCAAATGTACTAGCTTTTGATAGCATTTAATCGAAAAGCAAGGCATTTATTGTGTTTTCTGTTCTGTCTGTGAAAAAAATTTAAAAAAAAAAAAATATTCTTGTTCTCCTAACTTTCCTGGCTAGTTGTTCCAGTGATCAGGTTTTGCTGATCCCTGGGCTTTGTCTTGGTTCCTGTACTTCTCCATTTTCTTTGTTTGGTCAGGGGGAAGTTTCTTTACTCACCAGTGGGAGTGGGGAGTACTGAGCTGCCTGTTTGTCCTCAGAGGAGTGGTTTAAGACAGTAACTTGTAATTCTTTGGCCATTTTGAGTCATTTCCTGCCTTTTCCAGCCCCCTGCTATAAAGCACGCTTTAACGTGCTTTAGCGAGATTTAGCGCAGAGTTGCCACTAGAGCAGCATCGGGCAGCGCTGGTTTAACAAGGTTAAACTTTTTCTGGCTCCATAAAGTCTGTTCTTCATTTTTTCCCTTAGAACTGCTCTACTAGTAACCTAAACAGTATATCCCTTAACTAAAAAGCGCAGCACTTGTTCCTAAAAGTTTTTTTTTCAAAAAAAAAAGCTCAGCACTTGTCTTAAAAGCATCTTCCTTGCAGGTTAAGCACTTCTATATTATACAAAGTCCCTCACTTGCGAAACCCCCCCAGGAGTACCCACTTCCTTACTAAGTCCTCTCTTATTCAGTCTCATACCTAACTCCTTAATTTTCCTAGCATGTCGAAGGGCCAGATGCTGGCATCCTCTCCTGCCCAGTTGGTGAATCTGGGAATATTGAGGCAATGTTACAATTGCCTCATGTACACAGACAACCCTCTCCTCCTCCCACATAACACAAATACTTGCGAGAGATGCAGCTATTTAGCCAAACTGGAGGTTGAGCTCTCTCAACTCAGGACTGGCAAGACCAGACAGGAGGAGAAGGCAACTACACACACCACAAAACCAGCCTCACATAATGCTACCACACCACTGAATCAAACACATAAACACACAAAGACCTACTCGGAGGCTCAGAGTAAAAATTTACCTAAACAGCAGAGGCCACCAAAGCAGACACCCAAGCAACTGCTACCTCAAGACACCCCACAAGCAACACATAAACCACAAAATCAGTGTGCAAAGCAGTCACAGCCCTTAAGGCCAAGTACAACACCAAACATACTTGTCATAGGTGACTCCATAGTCAGACACACTGACGTCCCACTCACCAGGCTGAACAAGGAGAGGGTCACAGTAAACTGCCTATCGGGCGCTAGAATCCGCCACATAACACAAGCACTCTGGTCACTCCACGGCAAGTACAAATATGACACAGTCATTGTCCATGCTGGTGTGAACGACCTGAGACGTACCTCCCTGGACTACATGAAAAGAGACATAGAGGAGCTCTCTGATTATGTAGCCCAGGCAGGTATGACCCTGACCCTGAGCAGTATCCTTCCTTCACCAAGAATGATGCCACAATATAGAGACAAGATGATCAGCTTTAACAATTGGCTTAATTTCTGGTGTCATTCAAAGGGGATCCAGTGTCTGTCTGCCTGGGATGACATGCTTGACAAGCCACACTGCTTCAAGGGACGGCTTGCACCTGTCACCCTGGGATTCGGATATTGGCTAAGGCTCTTGCCACCCCATAGTGCCTTTTTAGGCAAGGCTCAAATTCTAAACCTACCACCCTAGAAAACAAAATGGGAAGAAACTGAGGGTAATGCTGCTCAATGCCAGAAGTCTGAATCTCAAAATGCACGCACTCGAGGCCCTTCTCAGTATGGAGAACATTGATGTCTGTGCTGTAACTGAAACCTGGTTCAAGGCTCCTGAGAGCACCCCGGCACTATCAGGTTTTACCTCATATCATGCGTTCCGGCCCCAAAACCCGGACCACACCACAAAGGAGGGTGTATCCATATTCATAAAGGATACCCACACCTCCAGGTTGGTGGCAACGCACGAAGCTTCAGAAACCATCCAGGTGCAACTAACCATAGGCAAAACTGCTCTACAATTTGTAGCATGCTACAGGCCACCCTCTCAAACTCAGGAACCCCACACAGTCTTCCTGAAGACACTGGAGGGTATAAATGTATCTCCAAACACCATCATATTGGGTGACTTCAACTACCCGAATATAGACTGGGAACATTACTCAAGCCCTAACTTTCTAGCCCAACGGTTTCTGGAGTTCATAAATTCAAATGCCATGGAACATCTAGTCACTGTTCCCACGAGAGGAGAAAATATACTAGATCTCATTATCACAAACATGGGGACAAAATGCTCCACACCGGAAGTATATCCCTCATTGGTGAGATCTGATCATAAACTAATCTCACTGGAAATCCACATCCCGCCCCCACCCCAAACAAAAAAGACCACAGTGAAGAACTTCTCTGAAGCAAACTTCACACTACTCAAGACTGGTGTGGTATCCTTCAAGGCCCCTGAGCCAGTGGAAACCACAACCCAAGCTGCAGAAGCCCTTACAAATGCCTTCTATGAACACCTCCAGGACTGCATGGACCAGGCAATCCCAAATAAAACCAAGACTCTCTCCACCAAGGGTAAACGTCCAGTCTGGTGGACCCCAGCCATTAACAAACTTTACAATAAGAGGAGAAAGCTATTACATGATAGAACAAAATCCATAAAAGGAAGTCACCCTGATCAGTATTAGTAAAAAAATACGAGCACTCATAAAATCAACTAAGGCCAATTTTGAGAGAAAAATTGCCATGGATTCAAAAGACAATCATAAGGCCTTTTTCAGCTATGTTAGGAACCTGGGTGGAAACTCCCAGATATGTTCAGAATTAGTCCAAAATGATACAAAAATCACTGAACCCACAGACATTGCCAACATACTGGCAGACAGGTTCAGTGCAAACTTCACCCCCCTCCCCTAAAGGAGAGATAACTATCCCAGCGGAGTGTAGCCTCCCAGACATCTCAAATGCGCAGGTGAAAGCTGCTCTCTCTAAAGCTAAAAACACAGCATCAATGGGACCGGATGGTGTCTTCGGCTGTGTGCTACACGAGCTCAATGAGGAACTAAACCCGCACATAAGGCAGCTGTTTAATCTCAGCCTTACCACAGGATACGTGCCCAAGGAGTGGCGTACGGCAACTGTGGTCCCACTCCACAAAGGCGGTGCCTCTACGGACCCTAGTAATTACCGCCCCATAAGCTTAACAAGTCTAGTCTGCAAGCTATGGAGAGGATCATAATGGAGCTCATAAACAAAGATATAGGGGACTTGCAGACATTGGACCCGACCCAGTTTGGCTTCGTCAAGGGCAGATCATGCCTTTTGAACTTGGTCGACTTCTTCGAAACAGTCACCAAGGCCATTGATGAGGGAAAGGCACTCCATGCAGCCTACCTTGACCTTGCAAAGGCTTTCGACACAATACCCCACTTGGGTATTGTAGATAAACTTACCAGCTTAAATGTAAACCCATATGTCACAAGATGGTTTGCAAACTGGCTTAAGGACAGAACCCACAGGGTTAGAGTTGCTGGCGCTATGTCAGACTCCAAGCCGGTCACAAGTGGTGTCCCACAGGGCTTGGTCCTTGGCCCCCTATTGTTCGGCATTTACTTCTCAGAAGTACAGGCCAACATGGGAGGACTTTGGCTGACAAAGTTTGCAGACGACTGCAAACTGGGCGCCATAGTGGAAAGTGCATCGGACACGGATATCCTTCAGAGGGGACTCACAGAAACAGATAGCTGGTGCCAGAGCCATGGCCTGAACTTAAACGCCAAAAAATGTATAGTCATACCCTTCGGGAAAAACAAGGTAACCCCAAGCTACCATATAGGTGGCAATCCACCAAGCACAGAAGAGGTTATCAGGGACCTGGGGACCCAGGTTGACAGTGGCCTTTCTTTTGACACTCACGTTGCTAAAGTGGTTAGAAAGACCTTCTACATTGCTCACCTGATCATGAAGGGATTCACATCCAGATCTAGTGAGGTCATTGTTCCCCTGTACTCTTCACTTATCAGACCAATGATAGAGTACAATGCCCCATTCGGGATGTATCTCACCCGACATCTGCAGCAATTGGAGAGACCCCAAAAGTTCCTCACCAAAAGGATAAAGGGACTCCAAAATCTGTCATATGCTGCCAGATTGAAGAAACTCCAGCTCTATTCAGTCGCATACCGTCTGCTCAGAGGTGACATGTGCCTGACATACAAGGCCATGTCCAACCCGGAATTAATGGACTTGCTCCACCTCAAAAAATCCAAATCCACCAGAACCACTAGAGCAAGCGACTTAAACCTTAGCACGGATATAAATAGGATGTGCTGGAGGGATAGATTTATCACTCAGAGACTCCCTATGCTGTGGAATAAAATCCCAGTCCATGTTAGGCAGAGCACCTCGCTGGCTCTGTTCAAGAGAAATCTTGACCTGTGGATGGGAGATCGTAGGTTTACCCCGGGAATCATCTCTGGGTCACTGCTGGACAGAGGCACAGCAAACTAATGGGCACAGTATTCTTTCATATAAGGGGTGGCGTAAGCCACAAAACTTTGGGCTAGGCTTATAAATGCCTTAGGGCAGATAGCCTAGTATAAACCTATGAACCTATAAAATCGGACCGACTATTTATATCTTATTCAGATTCGAAGAAAGGTTTCCCAGTCTCCAAAGTGACACTTTCAAAATGGCTTTCAGATTGCATAACCTTCGTTTATAAATCTCAAAACAGAGATCTTCCCCATAGAGTTAAAGCCCGCTCTACAAGAGCCATTGCAACCTCTTCCGCATTTATGGCTAGCCTACCAGTTGATACCATTTGTCCTGCAGCAATGTGGATAAGACCACATACTTTCATCACGCATTACAAAGTCAATTTCCTTCCAGGAACAGGGCTTCTTTTGGTTCCATGATTCTGAAGAATATTCCCCTTAAGCCACCCAAGAAAGATGGTCTAGGGACGCTGTCCCATCCTGGTAAGAATGAAGGTGCGATAGGACAACAACACATAAAGAAGTTATGTATTCACCATAACGTTCCATGTGTGTTGTCCATCGTCGCCTTCATTCTTACATCTCACTCTCCTTCCCCCAGCCTTCTTACTCCTGGAAGACTGAGTTGGTGAAATTGGATATCATTACTCTCTGGCCTTTTTTATTGCCCTCTAAGGTATTAAATGTCCCTTATTTTATATCCTCTTTATTATAACTGTAAACAAGATCTGGGGAGCTTTGCTTGTGCTTGCTGGGATAGGGTTTAGCCATGAGCTAGGGGAAGACCTTGAGCTTATATATAAGGCCGAGTCGTATCCAAGGATCAAATCCCAACCCATCCTGGTAAGAATGAAGGCAAAGATGGACAACACACATGGAACATTATGGTGAGTACATAACTTCTTGTTTTCATGTCTTTTCCCATCTACTGTGAAATTCATTTTGCTAGTGAAAAGTTTTATTTTAAACTGAAGCTTCAAGTGATTAATTAACTGCACAACTAAGAGTGGTGAAACCATGCCGAAAGTAAATTACTTAAAAAATGACATTGTGTAGCTATTCCTTACCATATATCCTGCCAGTTTTCTTATGTAGTTTCTTTAGTGTGAAAGCAATTACAAAATGTTAGTCAGAATGTAAGTAATGACATAAGTAGCAAAAATTTTGAATTTTGTGTGAGTGGCCCCAGATATGAGCAGTGGATGCACAGATTGACTTCCAGCTACAACAGTAATTTGCAAACAGCCATATTTCATGCAGGTTATTGTATGATCAGTGTCTTTTACTGATAAAAGGCAACAAGACTGCATTCAGGAGTCACTTAAGTACGTGTTTCTAGCAGAAATTAAGCAAACAACAGTAAAGCAGCACATTGATAGCCAGTCATTGAAAACTTTCCATGCCCACAGTGTAACCTGTTACAAAACAATGTCACTGAATAGCACATCCAGGTTTCATGTCTTCAAAGGGGACAGCAAGAGGCTGCTGAGTGACAACATGCTCCCAAACTTGCAAGCTGACAGTAGTATATGGGAACAGGAAGGAGAAGTATCTTGTTGCTTGACAGAATGACAACTGTAGTTGGTTAACCTCTGTAGGATTGCAGGTTGCAGAAGAGAAAACTGCCTGCTTGTTTACATGCAACTAAGAGCTATTTGGGGTACTTTGTCTTCTTAGAGGCAATGGTTGCAGTGCTTTATAATGTAAAACCTGTTGATTCCATAGTTTTAATGAAAATTTTCAAGGATCAGAAGAGGACTGACAGATGTGTAGAGGAGTGTGACTGGTACAAGCAGCTTGTCTGACCTGAACCTAGGTGGTAAACTCTTTTCAGACTTGTATGCAAGTCACTGACTGTTCTACATAACCATAATGCACAGAAACAGGTATATTAAGTGTACTTGGCAGCAGTGTACCATGGTTCAAGATTTGATTACTGACTTTTTGGTCTTCAGAAGTGAGACTACATACTGCAGTCACTTCTGTTAAGGAAAGTGCTGAGTTGTCAAGTAATCACTATTTGGTGATCAGTTGGCTCACTTACCTAGGTGACGTCTGGATAGAGCTGTGAAGCCACAGTATGTACAAAGGGTATACTAGAAATGTTTAGCTGCTGCATCTTTGTGGGAAGAGGTTAGCTCCCTCCTGTTTAAGAATTCAATAACTGAGGTGGTGGCAGAGAGCAGTGGCCTAAAGTTCTCACCGCTTGTCATGTCAGTAACCCTAAGTTCATATGGTGGCCATCAGAGATGAAGCTGCAGTACTGTGAACCTTCTGTTGCTCCCTTCCCAAAAAAGTAAAATGATAGCATACCATGATATTACAGTTGGCTATCTTTTGGAGGTGGGAGGGGCATTTATATGTATGACAGCAATAATTAGAAAAAATGCAACTGTGGCCATTTGTTCGTTAATTTCATCACAGTGTAACAGAGATGGGTACAAAGAAGATGCTTTTTTGGGGGGAGGTAGGTAGGCAGGCAGGCAGACATGATTCCCAGATACGATTTATATATTATCACAGACATTTATTTGGACACAACTTATTTCTTCACATAAATAAATAAATAAATACATCCATACATGCATAACTAAGCGTAGATTTTTTGTCACTGAGTCATTATTTTGTTCATGTTATTAGCAGTCCCCAGACCTACAACTTAATTGTTATTTCCTCTAGTCTTTACACTGCTGCCTTAGTCACTTAGAGTGAGTTGAAACCATGAAGGAAGAGGCTGAAGAGTAATAAGACAATGCACAAAAACAATAAGAAAAATCTGGATTGAAGGTACTTGTACAGGTGTCTGAATGGAGGGGTGATCAGGGGCTCTGGTAGTAATGTGGGGTGGACAGTGGAGGGCTGACATAGAGTCCTTTGGTTAGGGTAGCCATAAATAAAAATTTAAAAGCTTATTCTCGTAAATGATTAAAACAGTCATCAGTGTCTTACTGTATTCTATAATGATAACTTTCTTAAGTAAAAAAAAAAAAATTCTATTGATTGTCTTGCTTTGCGATGTGATCTCAAACAGTTTGGTTAACTGTATTAATGGACTTTACTTCCAGCAGCTGTACTGGTTCATAGATTCCTACCAAGCAGGTGATCTGGATGATCACTGAAGAATATTCCCAGAGCAACCCAAACATCTACTAAATGAATTAGCTGTTGAAAGAGTTATTTTGCCAACAACAGCAGCATATCCTTTTTATCAAGAAGATAAATCTGAACAAGACCTTGTCATCCCTGTCTGTCCTTGTATAATCATTAGCACAATTCTAACTCACCTCAACACTGCCATCATGGTGGCCAATAGATGTACCACTGGAGCTGGGCCTGCTTTGATGACTTATTGGTATATATGTGCTTCCACATACTCATATCAAAATCCAGTTTCAGCAGTATGTGCTCTTCAACTGCCCACTTTATCTCTCATGAAACTTGGTGCTACCACTTTTCACCTGGCCTCAACCATGTGGCAGTTAGTACACCAAACTACTTTCCATTGCACAGGATGAATAAGTCAGTATTTTATTGCTTACTCTTATCCCCTGGGAATCTTCTGTAGCACCTTGGCTCACTCATTGAATCCAGTTAAATGGGGATACAGTAGGTCTTTATTCCTTGCAAGTTGGGAGTAATTGATTGCACACCAGTAGACAGTTTTTACATTGTTATTTATAAATTATGAAATATTCAGTGTTTTAAAATAGTCTGCAGTTTTGCTAATAATAGGGCATATTACATGCTACTTAAAGACAGTATGACTGTATGACTCAGTTCATGATAAGAAGATGAGAATTATATCAAAAGTATATAAGTAAGATACCCAGTAACAGAGATATTTAAAGTTGTTAGCACAACTCAGTATTACAGTAAGTAGGTTAACCTCCTTACTGAAAACGTGAGATACAGTACTTTTAAAATGTAAGTATGATTCACTAAAAATGAATTGCAAAACTCACTGTTGCACCTTTAAACCATTTTGTGAACCATTGCACTCCTATTTCCACAGCTTGTATATACTAAATGTGAGATATCTGTACCTCCAAGAAGGAGGTCTACTTTGAGATACAGTATTTTTGGAGTTTTTATGTCATCTCTCAAATGTATTTAAATTTTTTTACATTTCTGAGGATTTCCTCAGACTTTCAGTAGACACTCAGGAGCATTTGCATATTTTAGTTAATATTTAAAACATGAGATTTAGAAGTAATTGAAAGATATCGTACAAAGCTTACATCATGGCAGACAAAACTGCTTTGGATATTTGTTGTCTAATTTACATAATTTAGAGATATTACAAATTAATTTTATGAAGTAAAGGGATGGCTATAAACTCTTAGCTGAATTCACTGAACCTCAGTTAATCCTTGTAGTGAATTCTCTTCTACAGAGGAAAAAGGCAAACAGGGTCTGTTTTCTCCAAAAATCATTATTATTTGATGGATGAGTGCTAATACGGGTTTTCCAAAGTTAAAGAGTTTTATTAAATATACATATCTGTATAAGTGCTCAAAAAGTTGTCCTGCCAGAGACTTCGATTTCTGCTCAGTGGAAGCAACCATACAGTGGAAGAAGACATTGCTTGCACTACCCATCTGCCCTCCTCATTGGGATACGACTCAGATGATGAGGAAACTATCTTACCAAACTCACCATCAGAAGATGCTTCCTTTACAGAACACTCTTTTTAATGACAATGTATTTTGAATTGACTGTCATTAGAGATGTCAGGTACTGTAAGGAGATACCTTGACCTTTTGAACCTAGAGGAGATAAAAACTGCAGCAGTCCATCCTGTCTTTGAGATTTTCTATGATGTTTTTCTGATAGCTTCACTGGATTTGTACTCTTAATCCCCAGTCCCTAAAAAAACCTGACCAGTTCTACATGGTCTAGAAGACCTTCCAGTTCTTCTTCAATAATCCTGTTGTGGAACCCAGTTTTTTCTTCCTGGATGTAGTGACAAGTGCTGAGTTAGTCCCGGGCCCAAGTACTCTACCTGTGGTAAAGAGGGCAAAGTCCTAGCCTGATTCCAAAAATATGTCTGCAAATCACCCACCCTGGTCTTCCAGGTTATTAAGTGCTAGGTTCAAATGGTCAGATACCAAGGCAAAGTCTTTAAGCAAGTAGCGGACCTAAGTAAGAAAGTGCAGTATAAAATCGTGAAGGCACAAATTGTGAGGCTTGCCTAACTGGCACAGAAAGTGGGGATGCACATTATCAGATGTGGTGGTGACAGGATTGTTTGCAGCATTCAGTGTAGCTGCTGTTAAGTCAGTCATTAGGTGTCATGCCTGGCTAAGAAACTCACTGTTACTGGAAGATGCTGAAGGGAAACTACTGAGTGCTCCCCTGGACAATGACTTCTTGTTCAGAACCCCAACACAAGAGATCTTTAATAATTTAAAGGTAAAAAAGCAAAATGATGGAAAAAGAACAAAGCAGTTCCTCATCCTGAATACACAAATATAGCAGAAACTACCCTTCCAAGTCTAGCTCTTTCTTCAGTTGCCAGACAAAAAGCCAGCATACCAAAAGCAGAAGGCATTTCAGAAAAAAAATATGACAAGGGAAGAAGGACAAGGTAGGTAAAATTGCAAGCGGCAGCCTGGCAATTCATTCCAACCAATTCTGACGCAGTCATCCCTTCCCATCTCCACCTCCCCCATCAACCCATCCTCATTGGCCTCTTATTTGAGAGGAAGGCTAAGCTGCTTCCAACACTGTTAGGTAATCATTACATCAGAGAGGTGAGTGATGAATATAATTTGACATTGGTAGAAAGTCTAGTTCAAATCCTTCTCACCCTTTAAAGGGATGCATCTCATTCTGGAGGACCTGGTGGAGCTGTACCTTTCCTTCATCAAACAGTTATTAGCTCGGTGAGCCAAAAAAGAGGTTCCCAGAGGGGAAGATTAAGTTTCTACTGTCAGCTGTTTCTGGTACCTAAAAATGATGGTCTTTGGACACCAGTTTAGGATCTCTCAAGACTAAGTTTCTTTGTAAAAGTCAGAATGCTTACCCTGAGATCCCTTCTTCCTAGTGATTTTGGAGCTCATGGCTGCATATTTTCATGTCACAGTTTATGAATGGCACTGAAAATGCCTCAGGTTTAGTGCATGAAACTACCACTTCAGTTTACATCCTTGCCCTTTGGCCTACATATGGTGTTCAAAGTTTTACAAAGCGTCAGGCAACTGTCATAGCCTAAATGAGGAAAAGAGGGTGTTTATGTATTTATTCATAGTAAGATTAATTCTTCTTTCAGATCATAACAAAACAAGAGGTGCTGTGCATGCAGAAGGAATTCATTTGACAAGCAAAGCAAACATGCAAGAATGAGGGTATGTACTTTGCACCACCTGAACTGAAGCAGTCTGGTGATACAAAAGTTGCTTGGGGATTTCACACAGGCACCATAATGGTCAAAACAAAAGAACTGCTTAACAAAAGAAGGAGATAAGGACAGTAGCCATAACCATTATAACTTTCGGCACGTTATAAAAACTGAGGGCTCTTTGTTACCAAGGGCAATATCACAGTAAAATCATATATAGACAGATAAGGCTGAACTCATTCATATGTCCTATGCAAAATGGCATTGTGTGCGTAGGCATGGAGCTTAGTGGTATACATCCCGTCAGCACTCAGCATTGTCACAGACAACCTGACCTGACCATCCTTGGGGAGCCATAAATGGTAGCTGAACAAAAAGGTGTTCAGGTCTCTGATGCATGCATGGCAGATTCCATAAAGAGAGATCTCTTCATTTCCCAGGCAACCCACCAACTTCCTGACTAGTGCTCAAGTCTCCTGTGTAGCAGATCTTGGAGGGTAAACACATTCTTCTTCTTCTTCAGGAACCTGTTTCTGTATGTGTACAACCTGCTTTTCATATTCCAAGAGGGATGTAGAAGCACTTATGCAAAAACCCAGGATGATCTTAACAGTACCACAACGGCCTAGGCAACACTGATTTTGAAAGGAGGTACAGCTTGCAAGAGAGCCACTATGCTTCATACAACAGAAGTTCGATGTGCTCATTCAGAGTATTCCCATTCCAGGTAGACTGATTGCTGGCACTGTGCAGCAAAGGGGGGGGGGTGCTGCTGTGCTCATAAGTGTGTTTTCCTCTGAATGAGGTGTTAAACCGAAGTCCCATCTGCTTGAGTTGGGGATAGCTCAGGTGGATGTAAAAGATACCACTTAATCTGTCTAAAAAGCATAGGGGAAAGTTTCTTAATGCCTTGGACAAGTTGCCTTTAGTAGTAACAATACCACATCTGGTCACCCTGAAAATAGGATACTAGCCTAGCAGGACTAACCTGGTCAACAAAGAGAAATTGGTTTGGATAAGGTGTCCTTGGTCATGTTTGAACTGACAGCATTTGTCTTACTCAAGTATTTGTTGTGGAAGGCAACCCCTTTGGTCAGTGTAGTATCAGCCAAAAGAATGAAAGAACTATAACCTCTAAGGTACAAGAACCATTTCTGGTATTTCATATAGACAGTCTTAGAACAAAGCCTTATTTTATGGTTGAAGTAGTTCCTAAGACTTCCCTTAATCAGACTATCCATTTGCATCTGTTTTTTTTTCCTCAGCCGCATAATAAAGGGGAGAGGATCTTATACCTTTTGAATGTTCACATACAACTTACATATTACCCAGATAGGCCTGTCTTTCTACTGATAGTCCAGTTGTTTGTGAACTTTACCCAAGGAAAGGAATGTAGGTCAGTGTCTAAGAAAACCCTTTCCAGTTAGCTAGCTGTACTTTTTATTCCTACAAGGAATGTAAACCATTCAAGGGCAAATTTGGATACAACCTATGAAGGCAGTTGCTACTTTGGTTGCCCTTTTCAAGAATATTTCATCACAAACCATTTTTAATCAACTTTCTGATCCTCTAGCCACACTTTTTCAAAACATTGCAAACTGGATATGCAGCTTAGGTGTTATGCAGGGTTATCTAACAGGGTTCAGCAGGATGACAAATTATCTTTCTCTGCCTCTGCATTATTTTTGTAGCTGTGAGAATCCTTATAGCTGATAGGATCATAGGAAGTTACTAAGGTTACTACTAGGCTATCGACCCGGAGGTCATTTCAAGCCAGTTTCATCAAAGTGTAATATCATAGATACTCTAGTCAGTACCCAGAATTGTATTTACTAATGACTGCCCATGTCCAGGAGGGTAGTGCATACTATCCCTGGTAAGAATTTATGGTGCCCCATCCACTCGTTCAGGTTCCTTTTGAACAATGTCATAGAAGTGCTCTGCTTCACATGAATTGGCAGCATATTCCAAAGACGCGGCAGTTGCTGGAAGACAATTCTCTCCCTCCAGCAGATCCTTTTCAATTTGCAGACCATATTCAGGTCCCTGGAATGGGTAGCTCTAGCCCTGTTTGATTTACAGATGTGCAGCAAATTCATTAGGTTTGGATTGGAAATTGCTCTGTAAGCCAGGTATAAGTCTTCCCTAAGAAGTATATATGATACTAAACATAGTGGCAGAGACTTTAGTTGGTCTGTGTAGGGCACATGCTGGAGTCCCTGAAGTCTCTCCAGTTGCTGCAGGTGATTTTTACAGTACATGCCGAAAGGGGGCGTTAAACTCAGTTTTGGGCCTGATTATTGATGAGTATAGAGAGATTATAACCTCCTTTGCTCTTGAGGTGATGCCTTTGCTAATAAAGTGTGCCATGTAGAAAGCCTTCCTTACTACAGTAGATGCATGTTGGTCAAAGTTAAGGTCGCAGTCTACTTCTGATCCCAGATCTCTTACCACTTCGTAGGTACATAAGGTATTGTTGTTAATTTGATAGTGTGAAGAGACATTGATGATGCATTTCTTTGCATTCAGTTTGAGACCGTGACTAAGACACCAGTCGTTGGTCTGCATAAGACCCTCCTGAAGTATACTGCTATAATTTGGGGATTCAGTAATTGCACCCAGTTTGCAGTCATCCTCAAACTTGGTCAGCCATAGCCCCTTAGTTTTGGCCTGAACTTTTGAGAAGTATATACCAAACACTAGGAGGCCCAGCACTGAACCCTGTGGCACCCTGCTGGTGACAGATCTGCTGGTTGATGTGGAGTCACCCACTTTGATAGTGTGTGACCAGTTTCTGAGCCAGTTGGCAACCCATCTTACAACAAAGGGGTTTACATTCAGTTTGCTAAGTTTATCGGTAATGCCTGAGTGTGGGATTGTGTCAAAGGCCTTTGCCAAGTCGAGGTTTGCTGTGTGCACAGATTTGCCCTTGTCAGTGGCCCTGGTCACATTTTTGAAGAAATCCACCAAGTTTAACAGGTAGGATCTGCCCTTGACGAAGCCGAATTGGGTTGGAGCCAGGGTTTGGAGGTCGCCTATATCTTTATTTATGAGGTCCATGATGATACGTTCCATAGCTTTACAGATGAGGCTGGTCAGATTTATGGGGCTATAATTTCCAGGGTCTCTTGCTAAGCCACCTTTATGGAGGGGAATAACTGTTGCTGTTCTCCATTCCACAGGAACAAAGCCAGTGGTTAGGCTGTGATTGAATAGGGTACTTAATGATGATGCTAGTTCACATTTTAGTTTGTTTAAAAGACAGCCTGGGATACCGTTTGGTCCCATAGAAGCTGTGTGTTTTGCCTTATTGAAGACGGTAATGACCTGCTGTTTGGATATGTGGGGTGGAGGTGGGGGAGTTCACGGCAAGGTTTGTGATAAGTTTGGAGGGGATAAGGGGGTCAAATTATCGCCAAATATGTCCACTAGCAGGTTTGCTATTTCTGTGGGATCAGTGGGTATGATACTGTTAGTCACTAGTTCGGCACATAGTTGGGTCCTACTTTTTAAGTTACGTATGTAGCTCTAAAAGGCCTTATGATTATCCTTGGCTGTGATTGCTAATTTTTCTCAAAGTTACCTTTGCAGGATTTGACATTTTGTTTTATTTACCTGTTAAGGGTGAGGAGGGTGCTTTCCATTGTTGTGGCTTTGCCTTAGTTTTCTTAGATAGCAACTTTTAGCATTTGTTGTAAAGTTTGTTGGGCAGAAAAGCTGTAGGAGTCTTCCCATGTGTCAAATGTTCTACTGTACCAGAGCCAGCGCCAGGAGCATAGAGAAAAAAAAGGCAAGGCTATGGCCCAGTCAACCTGGTTTCAACTAGGGGCTGAGGCGCTGGATGTCACAGGCAGGGGAGGATGGGAATTCCTTTCCTGGGGAGGGAAAGAAGGTGGTTTTGGGATGGCTCAGCTGTGGCTCCAGGAAAAATTGAAGGCTTTACCTGTAGCAGCAAGTCAGTGCAGGCAAGACAAGGGCTGTGACTGCCCAAGCTAGAGATCGTAGCTTTGCCACTGCATGCAGCAGAGTATATGTCATTGGGTGGAAGGGCACAAGCAATCTCTTTAATGATACAGGTGCTCGTCACCACCAGTCAGTACAAGCAGTCCTCTTGACTGCCTGTAGGATTGTTTATGGTCCTCACCTCATACAGTGCTGAGTACATTCTTTATACAGGATGGAAAGGAATAGGTTGTACTGTACTAAATGGGTGGATTGATGGTCATTAGGAATAGGGGAAAATTACCTTTAAAAGAAATTCTACCATAACAGTGATTCATACAAAGAACATAGTCCAGTCCTGTATGAAACTCATGACAGTAAATATTTGTGAAGGCTCACTAAAGAACAAGCTCCCCCCTTCCCATTCTTCTAAGTAGTAAAGTGGATTTCCAGTGTTAATGGAGGCACAGGAGCCAATAATAGTAATTTCCCTTTCTCTTCCTCATATTTGCTTTTATCCCTAGCACCCAAGGGCAGGATACTGTAGCTGAGACTATTTGTAATGTGACTTTACCATGATGGAAGGCTCTTCAGTCTACAAGGCATATCCATCTTTACACCAGCAAAAATGAACAGAAGATGCCACAATTTATTTTATCTGAAATGCAGACATCTGTCATTGCATGAAGAGAAGTCAGGCCACACCTATTCATCCACAGAGCTGTAAAAGTTAAGACAGTTTGGTGGATTTTGTGTTAAGAATACTATCACAACAGTGATCCTGCTAAAATGCCCACTGCTCTGGTGACTCACAACTATACTGTTTTCATTATCACCTTTACAGCAGTATTTGTGGGTTTTGAATTAACTATATTCCTGCAACTTGGTTTGGCATTTGGCGATTGTGTATAGCAGGGATGGGAAAAGTCAGTGTGTGTGTGTGTGTGAATGGAAGGGAGAGAAATGTAGAGGCAAAAGGTGAATTTATGATGCAAAAACATGATGGCTTTTTGATTGGTTTTGACCCTGTGAAATGAACCTTAATCTTTGTATATTTCCTCAATCTCATTACACTTCATTCCAAATATCTGTTTGCCCACTGTCTGTAACACCAGGGCAATAAGATGCATGTTTTATGAGGTTCTGATGTGTGATTCTAGTTTAACTAGTGGCTAATGATATATGTTCATGAGGTGCTGCACCACTTCTGTAGCCATTACACTCTCCCAGTTTATTGACACAATGAGCAGTGCCTTCAGCCTGGTCGACTTCTTTTACCAGTGTGTCAAGAAAAGAACATTGAAGAAAGTCCAGAATGAATATGATCCTCCCAACCATTGTTGCTACAGGGAAGATCTGGTTCTTTCATGCCTGTAATTGTGAAATCTCTGTACGGATTATTTTACTGTGTCTTTTATCATCTGGATGATCAGAAATTACTTCCTTTCTGTATTAGTTGAAATTGGTGATCTGCAGATTGCCTCTATACAGATAGCTGAGCTCATTTTACTTTTGATATTAGGCTACTGTATTTCCATTTGTTATGTTTTTCTTCATCCCTTCTGTCCATATTGCATTCATCATATAAAGCTGTATAACATCTCCTACATTGTAATCTTGTTATTATTTTTTATTATATATTGTAGCCAGTGTAGCTGTCTCCATGACATGGTTATAATGTCACTGGGTTTCTGAGTTGGACACAACAGCATGATATGACTTGCCATTGAAAACCTCCAAATCGTGTGGCTTGTTGCTAAGTTTCTGATATGTTCATGGTGAAGTTTATCCACAGCTGTGGCTTTCAGTTTTTTTCGTCTTCTGTTGATTCTTTATTTTTCTTCCCACTATTTTAATGTGTGTGCTCTTCCATATGTTGTTTCCTGATTTATAGGGTATCTGTTCATTTTGTTCAGTTGTTCCAGTTACAGTTGTATAGGACAGGCAGATTGTCACATTCATGACCAGTGTGCCACCCTGCATGACTTACTTTAATGTTTGCATATTACATGCACAGGGTGAGACAGATCTTAAAGACTTAAGTTATTACCATGATTAATGTCATTATTAATACAATACTCAAATCATTTACATAAAGTTAATGTTAAACGTATTGGATAAAAATTATGCACCTCATCCTTAAATCCTTTTTATGAATTGGAGTTACACGTGAAATTCCCCAACTGTTAGGAACTGTCTTATGAGGTTCTGTTGTGTGATTCCAGTTTAACTAGTGGCTAATGATTTATGTTCATGAGGTGCTGCACCATTTCTCTAGCCGTTATACTATATGGCAGAAGGGTTAAAGACCTTTATACCTAATAAATTCATCACTGCAATAAAATGTTGTAATTGGACCCCCCTAAAGGAACTGTCTCCTGATGAAGCTGTGCAGTACTTTAACTCAACCTTCTTACAAATCTTAAACTATCACGCACCCTCCAGAATCATTAGTATAAAAGCAAAGTATGCCCCATGGCTAACTAAAGAAACTAAAACTATAATAAAAGAAAGAGATAAGGCTTGGATACAATTCCACAAAAACAAAACCGTTACTATGAGACAAAACTACTTAGAACTTCGTAACAAAACCAAAAAACAAATTAAACTTGACAAAACTAACTACTACAAAAACATGCAAGAAAAATATGTTCACAACCACCAAAGATTCTGGGCCACAATAAGTAGTATACTTCAGCCAGGTAAATCTACAACACCAACTCCTGTGATAGTAAACAACCACGATAACATTCCCACACAATTCAATAAGTACTTTACCAAAACCGTTCAAACCCTGGCCAATGCCCAAAATAATACTAGTAGCCCCACACCAACAACTACCCAAACCCACCCCAACATACAAAACAATTCCTCCAACTTTTCCCTGCACCCTGTGTCCACCAAGGTTATTGCTAAACTCCTTCATAAACTTAAACCAACCACTCTGGCTGCTGATAACCTACCAGCAGAATTCCTTCAGATAGCTGCTGAAGCTATAGCCTATCCTGTTGCTGTTCTCATCTGTAGGTCTCTATCAGGGTGTATGGTACCAACCATATGGAATACATCACATATTATACCACTACAGAAAGGAGGTAACTCCTTAGAACTCACTAACTACTGGCCAGTCGCTATTCTGTCACCCTTATCAAAAGAATTAGAAAGAGTTGTTTATACTCAACTAATGCAGTACCTCCAAAATAACAACCTGCTGTCTAATGCACAGCATGGCTTTAGACCCTCCCATAGCACCACCACAGCATTACTGTCTTTTACTAACACAGTAAACCACTACAGAAACAAGGGACTTTACGTATCTTCCATATTCTTAGACCTATCAAAAGCTTTTGATTTGGTTAACCACAATATGCTTCTCAAAAACCTATCCACCCTGAACATCAGCCCCTCTTCTATCTCATGGTTCAGCAGCTACTTGTTAGGCAGTCAACAAGCAGTCCTATGGCAAAACCAATTGTCCCCTCTGTTATCAGTATCCTTGGGTGTTCCTCAAGGCTCCATCCTTGGCCCACTGCTTTTCTGTCTTTTTACCAACCAGTTCTCTTCCTCCACACTCACTGCCTCAGTAGTACAATATGCTGATGACACCACCCTTATATGTGCATCTCTCACTATAAAAGAACTGCATGCCCTAACCCAAAATAACTTTACCTTAGCCGAAGCATGTTACACTAACACCAAATTCATTCTTAACCCCAAAAAAACAAAACTTATTCTTTTTAGCCCAGGGAAGTCCACCCTCTTGACAGCAGTTTTTGCTTAACTTCCAAAGATAATATCCAAATCAGTCCAACCACACATGCTAAACTGCTAGATGTAGAAAATGACAACAACTTGAGATTCGACATCCACATAGCTCAAACCATCAAGAAAATAAACAAAAAGTTTGGGCTTCTTTACAGGAACAAACACTTTATCACTAGACACACCAAAGCCACAATAATAAGGACTCACCTCTTATCCATCCTCCTGTATGCCTCCCCAATCCTGACCAATCTCCGCCAGGCTGATTTAAACAAAATGGAATCTTGCTATAAAAAGATTGCCAAGTTTGCTACTGAAGCCTCATACAGATCACATCACTGTCTATCCCTTAAGCAGCTTAACTGGCTTGAGCTCCCTCAACTACTGTTCCTCAGTCAGTTGTCAGTAGCACACAAGTTATACTACATTCCTGACAAAATCCCTGCATTCCAGGATCTAATTCAACCCTATACTACTGTTGGACCCTTAAGGTCTACCAACCAGAACCTCATAAATGTCAACAAATATAAGAATAATGCTGGTAAGTCTCTCTTTGGTTGTACAATTGCAAGAATCTAGAATACTCTACCTAGCGGTATAACTTCTAATACCTCTGCTACACAATTCAAAAGGCTCCTGAAAAATCACTATTCTATCAACTGGCTATGCTCCTGCTACTTCCCAGGTTAAGACATAAAAATGCATTGAAGTGTGGGTACTGTTATGTGATTCCAGTTCCCTGGTAAGACTGTTATTCAGATCATACCTAAAGAATGCTTAATGTATGTCGCTACTGTAGATATATATATATATATATATATATATATTTTGTATAAATCAAGGACCTAGTACCAAAGCATGTTTTTATTCTGATAATTATGTATGTACCTATTAACAAAGCATGTTATCATCCTAAAAATATGTATGTGTTTTAAACTTTGATTCAATTGATCTGAATTTATTACTGTTACCTTCTGTGTTCCTGAATTTATACTTTTGTGTGTTTCATATGTAATGCATCTTTTGGAGCTATTCTCCCTGGGCCTCCTCTGAAAATGGACCTGTGTCCAGTCGGATTTTCCCGGTAAACAAATGTAAAACAAAAAATATAAAAAAAAGCTGTTCCAGTATAAAGAAACATATTAAAATGAGTTTCAGAATTTAAACAATGACATCTTTAATAGTATGTAACATAAATGCGCATCTGATCAGAGCCCGTAGAAATGATCTTTTTGATAAAGTTAAGTGCATATCTTATACTATCATTCAAGATAACTAGACATAGGGACTCTACTGTAATAGAATTATTTTCATTAACTCCCGAGTATTAGAATAACTGCAGCAACCACTTTTAATAATATAGTGATCAAATTCAGTGACAGTATTTTTAATGTTGTATGTCAATGTCCCATTCATTTTCAATGAAGAAATCAAGTGATATTGCTTAGTATTTCCTTTAATGTATTTATATTTTGTATTTTCTTTATTATGGGCTAATTTTGCCTCATACAAGGAGTTACAATTAGTAAAATGACATTTAAAACCTTTACCAATTCTTTTCATCTTCCTTTTATTAAACATAGTTGGATATTTTTTTATAAATCTGAAATAATCATTCTTTTTCATAGGTTCATAGATTAATACTAGGCTAACTGCCTTGTGGAACATTTTAAGCCTAGCCAATTACCCCATTTGAGAATCAAACCCTGTACCTTATGTTTGTAAGGCAAATACTTTAACCATTATGCCAATCGCCCACCCCTATTTTGTGCAATATACACAATCTGTGATCCCACCAGTATGGTAATTTATTTGAAAATATGGATCGTTTCTGAGAAACAGTTTTTTCAATACTAATCCTTAGCTAATTTTCTAGTAATGAATAGCCAAAAAGGAGTCTTTATTGTCTGCAAAAATGACCAAGTTATAATATTTTATGAACTTAATAATAAAGCAGGATAATCAGTTTTACTAAAATTGTAATGGTATGAAGTAATGTTAATGTTGTTCTTCTTTCGGCTTTTCCCAGTTAGGGGTCGCCACAGTGGAACTCCGGTCCACTAATGATTGGCAGTTGAGTTTTACAGTGCCGAGGTGCCAGCCCGATGCCCAACCTTCAACGAAGGCATGCCCATTCACATATGTCTTTCGAACGCCACTCGACTGCGGGGAGGACATGCAGACTCCACACAGAAGGTGCTCCAGCCAAGAATCGAACGAGAGAACCTCTTGCTGTGAGGCGACAACGCTACCGCTGCACCACCGCTGCTTCTGGTATGATGTAATGTTAATACATTCATTTATTTATTATTTATTGACATTTGTTGACCGGGAAAGTTCACTGGGCACAACGACCCATTTTCAGTGGAGGCCCAGGGAGAAAAGCTCCATACAATCACATACATTTTTACATAACATCAGCTTAACTTTGAAAGGCAAGAACGTTTTTACATAATACAAACTGAAGTAGATATACAAGACAAGTACATATTGTAGAGGTATACAATACAAGAAAATAAACCCAGTATGTTAAATTTTTAGTAATTCTGTTTGTGTATTCTCATAATTTAATTTAGTTATTCTACATTTGTTAGTTGGGGGAGTCCAGCTGGATATAAGTCAGTTTTCAGTGGAGGCCCAGGGAGAAAAGCTCTATAGCAATTTTAACATATAAGACGGCAAGTATAACAAAAAGGCACGTTTGACAACATACAGAAGAGACATTTCTTACACCTTAGAGAACATGGATGTACAATAGTCTTCTTGTCAATGATGAGACTTTACATCAAAACTTATGGACAATAAAAGCCAGTAGTTACAATGTTACTCTAATTGTTAATTGCAAAAAATAATGAATTACTAAACAGGGGTGGTACAAGAGCGTAGTCTGTTATTCAGAAAGTGTATTTTGAGTAGTTTCTTGAATTGGGTTAAGGAGTTGTTACTTATTATATGGGCAGGAAGGGAGTTCCAGATTTTAGAGATGTGGCTATAGACGGATTTACCTGCCTCATTGTTAAAATTGGTTACCTTAAGGAGGTGTTGGGTACTTTTTCTTAAGGATCTGGTAGTGGTGTAGGGTTGAAGTAATTGTTGTAGGGCTGGGGTGTTGTCTGAGTGATGTAATACTTTGTGTGTGAGTGATAGTTGATTGACTTGAAGTAATAGCGGGAGTTCTAACCAGTTAATTTTTTTGAGACTTTTGCAATGGTGGGTTCTAGCCACAG